>NC_137688.1:28282985-28310485 GCF_963989245.1 Nansenia antarctica
CCACTAGACCACCACTACCCCTGATCCCACTAAATACATGATCCTTTAACACTAGAAGAGCCGTGAGGGGTCACGGTGACCCCTGTGACTAACCCTAACCCCACTCGATCAAATTTCAGGACCCTCCTTTCATGACTTTTCCTAGATATGTGCGTTCTACCACCCAGTATCCTTACATTTTCGAAATCACTTCAGGATAAGATAGTATAAAGCTGTTTTGCAGTTTTTCTGTGTAGGGGGCAGGCTAAAAAAAGAAGCGCCCTCTAGTGATCTCTGTGTGTAAATAGCAGATTTACATTCTAAAAAGGGGGTCTATTTGACCCCCAAGGCGGCTCTACTAGTAGGTAAAATAGGCGCGGCTGTTCTAGTGTTAAACATGCTACAGAGCTACGAATGAAGTCTTCATCACTCTTTCCCTTACATCGACCCCCCACCAGCCTGCCTAAACGAGTGAACAGAAATCCATGCCTCTCACACCCTATGTAGACAGAAGATATCATGTTTCATGTTGTTGCAAATATCTCACCAAGGGTAACTATTACTCCTTATGAAACATTCATAGAGCCTGATCACATTAACTCAACCTCAAGGCTCTCGCTCCGTTCTGTTTTGAGACCCCTCTTGAAGTGTGTCTCTCTCTGGTGCATCTTATGAAATAGACATAGACTGAGGGCATGTGTGTGTGTGTGTGTGTGTGTGTGTGTGTGTGTGTGTGTGTGTTCTGTTTTGAGACCCTTTTTGAAGTTTCTGGTCTCTGGTGAATGTTATGAAATAGACATGGAGACTGAGGGCTTGTGTGCGTGTGTGCATGTGTGTACGTGTGTGCATGTGTGTGCGTGCACATGTGTGTGTGTGTGTGTGTGTGTGTGTGTGTGTGTGCGTGTGTATGTGCGTGTGTGAGTGAGTGTGTGTGTGTGTGTGTGTGTGTGTGTGTGTGTTCTGTTTTGAACCCCTTTTTGAAGTTTCTGTCTCTGGTGAATCTTCTGAAATAGACATGGATTGAGGGTGTGTGTGTGCGTGTGTATGCGTTTAAGGGTTTATGAACGTGTGTATGTGTGTATGTGTGTGTGTGTGCGTGTGCGTGTGTGTGTGTATGCGTTTAAGGGTTTATGAATGTGTGTATGTGTGTATGTGTGTGTGTGTGTGTGTGTGTGATCGTCCGTGTGTGTTGGTGTTTGTGAGAGTGACAAGAGTAAGACAGGAAGAACTCATCTCCTGACAATAGTGACCAGTGACACACAGCAGCGCAGGAGCAGCTAGAGCCTCTCTCCTCCTGGAAATGAAGAGACTGAGCGTCCCACGGGCAGCTGGCACAGAGGAAACCTTTTGGGGATTCAAGAAGAAGACCAATGGGAAACTGGACACACGTGCTGCCGACTTTGGAGTCTGGTTGGACTGGCCGGATCTCAATGACCAATGCAACCGGTCTGGTGTGGAGCTAAAATGGACAAACATTATTAACCCACAAATGGAACCATTGTCTTCACACAGACCCCTGTGTTGTTGTGGAGGCTACGGTCACCCATGACGGAACATCCCAAGAGCTCTAGTATTCATCATCATGGACAACTCTTATCAGTGTAAGACAGAAGCAGCTAATACAACAATGGAGCCTGAGGTTGCAGGGGAAACTTGCTGGAGTTTGTTGATAATTCTGTATCACACTCTATGACTTCGAATACTGAAATCTAAATCTGTTACACAATTACCAAACCACGTATGATATAATTAACTAACATATCCTTGCTTCTTCATAGCATCAACAATTATATTAAAGCGTAATTAGAAAAGTGTTTTTCATTTTCTGTTCGAACAGCTAATTATTCTTTTTTCAAATTAGTTTCATTTTCATTTTCATATTTTTTTTTCTTTCTTTCTTATTATACAGGAAAATATTGAAAAATAAAGTCAAACAACTAAAACGGGTTTCTAGAAGGTTCCTGTTCTGCAGCACAAAAAGACGGAATCACATAACAATACACAAGACAACAGCAAAACATAAAACATAAACATAAACATAAACAGCATACAAACAGGAAAACATAAAACATAAACATAAACAGCATACAAACAGGAAAACATAAAACATAAACATAAACAGCATACAAACAGGAAAACATAAACAGCATATTAAGACTTCATTTGAATACGACTACAGTGGCTGTTAGATGGGAATAGTATTATATTTTGGCACACTGCCATAGTCCCTTTGTCTGGGGGGAGAAAGGGGGAGCCCAGAAAAACACCAGAGACTCCTTGACAACGCAATCAGACACCTTATCTTAACGCTTGGCTTTCCACCGAGACGTTTTATAACCAAGGCCCCTGCAGGTGAGAGAGAGCGGCAGTCTCATCCTGTGAAAGGAGCCTCCGCAGAGGCCCCACACCTCCCTGTAAAGAGCATTCCTGCTGCCCCGCAGCCCTGTCTGGGCCGGATGATAAAGTGGCCAGGCAGGAGGTCTGTCAGCTCAGCGGCCCGCATAGAGGCCTCTCTCCTGAGGACACGGGGGGAGGGCAGGGCCCCCCATGGCTGGAGGTGCAATGACAGACACTCATTTCAACCGGAACAAGGAGAGAGAAGACAGGCCGATTCCACCCCTCTTTTACCTCCCTCTGAGTTGAAGAATCCGAAGTTTATTGCTTACATCCCTTTATACAAGTATAAGAGTACAAATCTTAGGCTTCGGTTCCTTCGGTTCAGCAGCGAGAGAAAATGGCTAGTTTAAAACAATTTCAATAATAAAAAAGAAACAGTAAGAAAAGAGACAATGGAGGCAAACATAATAATAGAAATAATAATAAATATTAGAAATAGCATGAGTATAGCCCTGAGGTAGCAGTAGATGACAGCAGGTAAGGCATAGGATACACAGTCGGTAGGGATGAGGTTAAGTCAGATATATCCAACGGTACTCACAGGTGGATTCTGCATCTGTGTAGCGGGTAAATAGTCATGGCTGGCCCAGTATTATTGTCTGTCCTTTATGTTGTGTTGTCATGTGTTGTTTTTAGAGAGTGACGTGGCAAAATGAATTTCCCCACGGGGATAAATAAAGTATAATTGAATTGAATTGAATTGAATTGAATTGAATTGAATTGAATTGAATTGAATTGAATTGAATTGAATTGAATTGAATTGAATTGAATTGAATTGAATTGAATTGAATTGAATTGAATTGAATCATGCCTTAGCAGGCCTTATTCACAAGTCTGCTTGCTTGGTGGAAGTAGCTGTTATTTAGCCTCCGGGTTTTGGCCCTGAGGCTACGGTACCATTTCTTGGACGGCAGCAGTTTGAACAATCTGTGGTTGGGGTGGCTGGGGTCTTTGATAATCTTCCGGGCTTCACTGACACACTGACTGTTGTAAATATCCTGGATGGAGGGAAACTCACATTCACTGAAGCTCTCGGCTGTCCACACGACCCTCTGCAGCGCTTAGTGGTTGAGGGCAGTGCAGTTTCCATGCCAGGTAGTGATGCATTTGTGACAGTCAGGATGTTCTCAGTTGTGCCTCTGTAGAAACCCTGGAGGATCTTGGGCCCCGCCTGAGGTGAAAGAGGTGTTATCACCACCTGTTTGGTGTGTTCATCCCAGATGACGCAGAGGAACTTGAAATTGCTGACTCTCTCTACATCAGACCCGTTGATGGTGATGGGGTCCTGTTCCCTTCCTTTCTTCGTGAAGTCCACTACCAGCTCATTGGTCTTGTCGGCATTGAGAGCGAGGTTGTTGTCCTGGCTATACTGAGCCGGGTGGTAGACCTCTTTCCAACTGCGTGGTCAGTCACGCACAGCTCCAACTTGGTCATTAAGTTAGCCGACTCACTATCGTGTCGTCGGCTAACTTAATGACTAAGTTTTTTCCCACAAAGTTCCCCAGAACCCTGGGGATACAATGGCATCGTCTGGTATGTCCTCCGTCAGTCAAGTCTCTGTAAGGCAGATGATATGTGACACAGTCTGATCATTTGGTCGGCATGACGACAACCAATCAAAATGTTCTGACTTTTCTTTTGAAACACGGAACTATGTTTCAACGTTGTTGAGAATCATTACACAAACTCGGTAGTCAAGCAAAAATACTGCAATGGAATGGATTCGGTGAGTAATCCCCACTGCTACCTAGTTAACTATAACCCAACTTTACATTGTTAGCAGGCTCACAAAACAAGCTGTGTTAGTTGACTAGCGATGTGTCATTGATTTTCAACAACGCGGAAATGTATTCAAATTTTTCGAAAGAAAAGTCTGAACATGACATCGGATCCGACATGAGGACCAAAGCATTAGAATGTGTCACAAATGGCAGTCCCTTGTTTCTCACTGGAAGGAAATCCTTGTTCTTAACTCGCCCAGATTGTTGTCCACGCATTGTACGTTGGCTAACACTTCGGCTCTTTGCAATGTCGTGAGAAGTCCAAAGCATACATGGCGGCACCAGCTCTCTCCCTCTCTCTCTCTCTCTCTCTCTCTCTCTCTCTCTCTCTCTCTCTCTCTCTCTCTCTCTCTCTCTCTCTCTCTCTCTCTCTCTCTCTCTCTCTCTCTCCCTCTCTCCCTATGTTATGATGTGGTCTTACTCCATTCCCAAGACAGGAGACAGTTGTGGGCCAGATCTGGGGCCTCATTTATAGAAAGTGTCGTACGTAGAAAACCACGTCAACGTAGTGATTTATACAATTTCAACGTGAGTCAATTTGACCGTGGAAACGATCTTAGCTCTACGTCGAGTATTGACCGTGCATACGCACATTACCTACTGGTTATGCAGAGTTATTACAGGAATGTGAGCCGCACTGCCTACTGTAATTCATGCAAGTGGCTCGTAATAAAATTAACGATGTTGTTATCAGCCGAGAAAATTAGTTTAATTCAAGATTTAAAAGGAACTGATGTTTATGATTGTATTTCAGTCTTCCTTTATATCCCTCCGGAGCTGTCTATCTCCCCTTCAACATGCCTAGTGCGTTCCACAACGGACCTTGCCCGGCCACGCGCTAAATTATACTGGATTTTCTCCGGTGTCTGGGAGTTCGCAAAGGGAGTGAGCAGCCATATAAGAATAAGACCACCTGATAAGAATAAGACCATTATCTTATTACAGTATAAGCAGCACTCGAGTTGAGGGGGGATGGCATCCCCCCAGAAATAAAAACAGTCAAAATCACCCCCCTCTTTCCATACTTTATGTCATTTTATCAATGAACGTGGTATTACTGCTATTTCAAGGTGCGAGGGGGCACCCACACATACAATGACATTTTTACCAAGTTACTGACACTGAAGTCACTGACGCTGAGGGGATGCTAAAATTGTCCTCATATGATACAATCCACCACCTCTCCTGATTTTCTTTTACAACTTGAGTACTGAGTATAAGCATGTGCCTGGTTAGTTGTCATGATCAAACGTTACAAATGCAACTTACAGAGAAGCCACCCTTCTCTGCCCTCTCCCACTTACAGACGAACGCCTACCCTATATTATAGCACTTGTCTTAATTCAGCCGCTATAATTGAGCCGCTATCACAGGCGTTAATACAAACCTCATTCACCTGCGTTCATTTTACCTGCGTTGGTATTTATAGAAGGAAGCACGTAAGCAACTTTAAACCATCTCAGCCCGTTTTATAAATAATGCTTACGTCCGTTTAGAAAAATGTGCTTACGTGAAAGTCAAAGATGACGTTCAAGTACTTTTTTTATAAATGAGGCCCCTGGTCTTGTGATGGCACAAGTGGCTGAGTGCCAGAAATGGCAAGTATCATATGGGCCAAACCTGGTCCGAAAGCTCTGGGTGAGAGTTGGCATTTTGGTCATGAGCCAGCTCTGAGATGTGATAACTGGCCCTGATACTTTTCAATCATTACTGGGCCACTTTTGGTTTAAATGTGAGGGATCAGTACTGGTTAACAGTTGGAACATTGCTCCTGGACCGGCTCTGGTCCTGTATGTACAGTAGTGTATGGCTATAATACATTCAGATTGTTACTAGGCCAGTGTAGGTCTGAATGTGGGGAACAAGTACTGGTTAAGAATTGGCAGTTTGCTTATTGGCAAACTCTGGCAGCCCAAATAAGTACTGCACTGTAGTTGCTGGGTCACTTTGATTTGCTATGAAATGCCATGAATATGTTAATTATGTGAAAAAGATTCCACTGCTCCCCTCAAACCCTATGTTCCTCCCTCCTTATTTGACTAGCACTAGCCCGTACATGACAAATCTTGATCCACTGTTGGGAATAATACCGCAGTATTTAGTCCTAGCCAATGAGAAGATGAAACATACCTTCTGTGACATATCTTGAAAAGGATAAACTGATTTGGGGTTTTCAAAATACCTATACAGTCGTCTAATCCCAACCCAACTGAGCCACAGTGTTCAGAAATAGACAGTAGTAGATACTTTATTTATTTTACTTTTCATACACATTTATTTCAGAAAAAAATGCATAAGAAAACAATCTGGTAGCACATCAGCCTCCTATGATACAATAAACTCCCCAATGCACGACGCATCCTCCAAATAGAGGAGACACCCAATTAAACTGAGCTGTGGCCAATTAAGACAACACACCTGATGCCCCTCCACTCATTAAGGCAGTATGTAAGCTCAGTGTCATTTCGTGGGAGTTATTTGGCAAGAGGCTGATGGCTAGGCTGCTTATGCATGTGTTTAGTTTGTTGTATTATTGCTAATAAGCTTGGTAGCCAAGTGTTTTTGTAATTAGTCATTATTCTCCTCTCTTCACTTCAAGACCTAAAGGTATTTTCATAATTGTCTTAACCCTTGTGTAATGTTCACTTTTTGGTCCCTTTGGTACTGTTCGGGTCAAATTGACCCGGGACATCATTGGGGTTTTAAAAGCACTTGTCCTGACAGGGTGCTCCTAGTCCCAAGGGTGACCCGTACAAGGGAGTATACGCAAGAAAGCCACAAAATAGCCCATAATATTAAAGGGGGCACAAACAGGTATGGTACCCAATAATGCACATTAGGTACTGTGTACACATTCAAAAGTGCATGTATTTTGTTCTGGAGAGGCTGGAGCAGAGGATGCTTAGTAACAACTCACAAAGTGTCAGACCCCTGGGAATAGGTGGGGCCGAACGACAGCATGATGAGTAGAAGCGTTTTTTACGCACATGATCATGCTCCTAAATCCACTATAATAAAGACTTGGGTGTCATAAATCCTACTTATCTAGGAAACATTTTAATGAAGCAATGTTTTCATTGCTGTTTATTATTTTGAACTTATAGTCTCAATTGACTTTCACATTTATCTAATTATAATCAAAGCTGTAAAGAAAATACAGGTGATGAACAAGAATAGAAATGAAAGAACCAAACTAAGTTGGATTGTTTTTGCCAATATCTATGAAATACAGCTCTCAAACATGTCTGCAAATGCTGAATCACAAAACACGAACGGAATGTACACTGTTTTCACTGTCAAAATACAGTATTATGTCTGAAAAATCCCAAATAATTCTGAAATAACACTGGCTACAATTGTGTGTGCATGGGTATGCCTGTCTACACAACACATGAAGCACATCATTTGACAGTATGTGTATCTCAAATGTACTTTTTGCAGTTGCTGCATACGTTCTCTACAGTGCAAGAAAATGTAAAAATGTTTACAATGTTGCACTTCAAAGTCTGGACGGATTGATGGCAGCTGCTGGACTGAAAAAATCAGGTGTAGTGCTGAGGCACAAATATGTACATTTCAAGCCTGCAAACTGCGACACTTTAAATAAATGTGCAATAACACTA
This sequence comes from Nansenia antarctica, assembly GCF_963989245.1. Classification (NCBI taxonomy): domain Eukaryota; kingdom Metazoa; phylum Chordata; class Actinopteri; order Argentiniformes; family Microstomatidae; genus Nansenia; species Nansenia antarctica. The sequence goes on from NC_137688.1 coordinate 28,290,766, forward strand.
TTGTGCAATATGACAACCCTAGTGGTCTATCTGTACAGTATAGTATAGTGGATAGTGTACATAGCCTTTATTTATGTAAACCAGCTCCTTCCCTTCTTGTGTTTTTTTTAAAAGTTTTTTTTTTCTTTCCTAACACCAGGGGAGCCACCCCTCCTAAATGTCGTTGTTTGGTACCTGTACTGTAGCAATGACAATAAAGACCATTCATTCATTCATTCATTCATTCATTCATTCGTAAAGGGTGCAAGAGCAGATGGCTTCTCGTTGCGGGAAAGCCAGAACAGAGGTGTGTGAGTGAGTGAGAGAGTGTCAGTGTGAGTGTGTGCATGTTTCTGTGTGTCTCTGTGTATGCGGGTCAAATCGACCCGAACATCTTATGAAGGACATCAATTTGTTGGGGTATTGTAGTATGGGTTTTTGTTTGCCTTTACATGTTCTTCATATAAAATAAGCCAAGGCCATGGAGTTTTAGATTGAAAAAAAGTATTCTTGTACCATTTCTCTCTCATACATTGAAATCGGAAAACAATTGACATGACGATATATGTATTTTAATGTACAACAAAGGCTGGTAACAGCTAGCGGCTAACAAGGCACATCGCTACAAACGTCTAACTGCAACATCAAAACATGCTGATAAAATATTTACATGCTAAAAACACATAACTACACATAATTAGATGATCACACAGTCCTTGCTTTTGAACACGTCCTAAAACAAAAGTTTGTTTACAAGCCATGTCTCACTTACCCAGTAGCCTACGGCAGATGAGACAGTGAACCCAATTCACAAATTATTTAAGTATTTAGTGATCCTAAAACTGTTGTTTATTATATCGAGTGGATACTTTAAAACGTACACCCTAAGCCCAATCATCACCATGAAAATGCCACATGTGGAGGTTGCCCAGTTAACACTTTATTATGGCCCCAAAGTGGGCCAGATACGTTTACCACATCAACGCCATAAGAAACCAAACATGACCCATATCTGGACCATTTATCATGTGGTACGGGCCAAGGTCTGGCCTTTTCATGGCAAAGGTAAGGCTGAGCAATGGCAGCCATAGCTGGCCCACTTCTGGCCCAGGGAACAAAGCTGTACCTGGGCCACATCTGTATGCTGGTAGAAAAGAGACCTGGGCCAGATTTGGGCCGCCATTTCTCTGCTGACTGGGTATCTTTGTATCTCTCTTTCTCTCTCTCTCTCTCTCTCTCTCTCTCTCTCTCTCTCTCTCTCTCTCTCTCTCTCTCTCTCTCTCACATCTCTTCCTATCTCTCTTTCTCTCTTTCTCTCTCTCCACCTCTCCGTCTTATGTTTGTAGCCGATGGGACCAATTGCGGGCTACTTGCGCTCAGGTACATAAGATTCAGTCAGCCATAGCATGAGACACCTATTGCCCAGCTCCTCCTACATTTGGGAGTGCCGTTGTCACAGTATATCAGTAACAGGAACACTAGTGTCTCCTACGGGTTACATATTGTTATGTGAAATCACTCCACACCTCTTTCTCTCTTTCAGGTCCCCCCTAATCTCTCTCTCTCTCTTTCTCTCTCACTCTAACACACACACACACACACACACACACACATCTCCTCCTATCTCACTGTCTCCACCTCTCCGTTTGTTCTTATGTTGTTATATGAAATCACTCCACACCTCTTTCTCTCTTTCAGGTCCCCACTAATCTCTCTCTCTCTCTCTCTCTCTCTCTCTCTCTCTCTCTCTCTCTCTCTCTCTCTCTCTCTCTCTCTCTATGAGGAACAGCCTGTGAAATCCTGTCCTCTCTCACCACAGGAAGCAGAGAGACACATAGACCGAAAACATCACGCGTCATTAGCCCGCTGAAGAACGCTAGCTGCCTGATCACGGCTCTCCTTGATGAATTAGAGACACTCTGTCCTTCCTCACCCCGATTCTCCAATGCCATTGGCTATCTCTGGGGTCACACAGTCATCGATTGAAGGTGCTGATAGCTAAGGCTAAAAAACCTTCTTTTGTGTTCCACCTGCCCTGTGGGCTAAACTGTTATAAATGGGTTGTAAGAGAAAGGATGTGCTCTGAGCTTAAATGAGCACCTGGCGGGAGAGGAGGGATGATTCAGTTAATCATGTTTAAGGATGAGGACATACGTGACAACAAGGCTGCAAGCCCAAGTTAAGGTTAAACCCTTGTGTGTGTGTGTAAGGCAAGCCTAGTCAATTGGCAACCAGTGGCCTGCCAAAGTCTTAGTAGACAATTGTTTTTTATTGAAAATAAATACATGTTAATAACAACAGGGGTGAGGATGAAAGCTTAAAGAAAATAGCATTTCGACTTCTCGAACATCTGCTAAGAAGAAATGAAAAAAAAAAAAAAATGATATAGGATATAGAGACACAGAATCAACCCCAGATAAGAAGACATGTTTTATTCATATCTTCAGGGTTTTCTTCCTATCATGGAAGAAAACCCCTGTTGCTCCATGGAATTCCCAAATCACACAGAGCTCCATAGGTTCAAAGGAATACAAACATCTAACACAATCACACAGACACTATCTATAGCCTACTGGTCAAAGAATTAAATCATTGCCTATCTATCATTCGATGTGAGTGGTTGTACTAATAACAAAAATCACAGGTTGACATATCAGAGATAACGTGTCTGACATGTCCTCATGGTTCATTTCACACCTTCGGAAATGTCTCCCAAAACACCATAAAACACCAGGAAAATGGAAATCCCCATTTCCATCCTATTACCAGAACTCCAGACAGAATTCCGGAGACCATTTTTTTTCTTTTTTTCCTTCCCAAACCAGCAGCCACAGCCGCCACCTCCGCCTTGACACATTCATCATGAACGAGAAACAGCGCGTTCTTACCCAAATGCCAGAAACTCAATCATCCAGGAAAACAGTGAAACACCAACAATTATGTTCTTAGTGCTGCTGTAGAGGTAATTAAACAGCACATTCATTTCTCTTGCACAATAGACACAGCCCACAGCTGCACATTACATATACTCAGGACCTGCTATTACACTCCACATCCGTGTCATAATGACACCCCCCCCCCCCAAAATCATCGAACTAATAAGCTGCAATTATGACATCTGTGCATGCTGCCCCCATATTTGAGGTACAGATGTAGTTAAAGATTTTAGATTCAGACGGAATACGTCTGCTGTTGTTTTTCTTCCCCGTCTCCGAGGTGTTGTCGGTGTTACCGTGGAGGAGTGTTACTCTCTGATCTGCGCTGTAGTCTTTCCCCCTCAGCTCTAATGACTCCTCTGGCTCCCATCAGTAGATAATCACCTGTAAGACGAGGTGGGGCGGTGAGTGGGGCTTTAAACACACAGAGACCCGTTCCTCTCAAGCTCTCGTTATTAACATTATGATGTAAGCCCTGGCAAGGGAGAGAAGCTAGGCTCCCCTGCCCAAAGATCTGGAGGTCTGATAACACTCTCTAATCACCCTTCATCCCCCCAGGTTTCACTCATTCACCCATTCACTCTCTCTCTCTCTTTCACTCTCTCTCTCTCTCTCTCTCTCTCTCTCTCTCTCTCTCTCTCTCTCTCTCTCTCTCTCTCTCTCTCTCTCTCTCTCTCTCTCTCTCTCTCTCTCCTAGACTCTTACCTGTCGTATTCCCCGTACATGACTCAAAAGGTTAAGGAGGATTCTTTCTCTTTTTTTGGGGAGAGAGAGTCTGCATGTCAACCCCAGTTAACATTTGCAGTGTGTTGCATCATGGCTAGAGCGAGAGGAGGGATCAGCTGGTGCAAGGCTGTTTGTGACACAAAAACAAAGTCATGTGAGCCAGACCTGCCCCCCCCCACTCTCCTAGCTTCCCCTGGAGGGTCGTTACCGACGGTAATCCTCCGTCCTCATCTGGAGCTTACCTGCGAGTCCGGACCAGCTTGCCATGGAAAAAAAAAACTACAGGAAACACATCCAGAAACTTCTGAAATCCCATTCTCTTAAAAGAACCTTTAAAAACACTAGTGGATATGTAATATACACTAGAATCCCCTAAAGTACCTTCATGTGACCACCAGGGAAATCTAAGCACTGAATAATATTTACAAGCATCAAACAACCGAAACCAAAATGTAATATTAGAAACTTTCGAAATCTGATCACACTTTCTTTGTCAGCAAAGTGGCCCGATGCAATTCAATCAATTTCTGGAGGGCTTTACGCCGTTTAGAGCTTTCTCTCTGAGACGTTTGTCAGTTGCTAAAGAGGGACATCTAGTGAACACAGGAGTAAGCCTGGAGGGGAGTTTAACTTTTAAGTAAGAGTCTACTCTCATGAAAATTCACAAAATTGTTGGCCAAAAATTGCCATTGGGCATGTTAGTGGGGAACACAAAACAATAAATGTGTGCCTTCGGTGCCCCCTGATGTGCTGCAAGTAGTGTCAACACACACGCGCACGCGCAAACACACACACACACACACACACACACACAATCGCACACATGCACTCACACAAGCACGCGCACACACACACACACACACACACGCACACACACACGCACACACACACACACACACACACACACGCACACATTCCCTCACACAAGCACGCACACACGCACGCACACACACACACACACACACACATACACACACACACTCTAGCTATTGTGCAACTTGAGCTGTAGATTGGTATGGAGACACTCTGCACGACACTTGTCCTGATTACGTAGGCTATCATTTGCCCTCTCTTATGATGATGAAGATCCATTGATTGTGTAGACCCACACTACATATACAGTATCATGAAAATATCAACATACATTATGCATGCATTTGGCAATAAAGTCTCTGATTGGCACACACACACACAGCAGATTTAGACTCACCAAACATTTGATTAGGAACACTATAGTAATACTGGGTAGGATCTCCTTTTGCTCTCCAAACAGCCTCAGTTCTTCGTGGCATTGATTCCACAAGATATTGGAAACATTCCTTTGAGATTCTGCTCCATGAAGACATGATTGCATCACGCAGTTCCTACATCTTTTTCAGATGCACTTTCTGTGAGACAAGCTGTGAATCTCCCATTCTACCACATCCCAAAGGTGTTCTATTGGATTCAGAACCAGTGACTGGGAAGGCCACTGAAGAACACTGAACTCATGTTCATGAAACCAGTTTGAAATGACTTTTGCTTTGTGACATGGTGCATTATCACGCTGGAAGTAGCCATTAGAAGATGGGTACATTGTGGCCATGAAGGGATACACATGGTCAGCAACGATACTCAAATAGGCTGTGGCATTCAAGCGATGAATGATTGGTATTAACGAACGCAAAGTGTGCCAAGAAAGCATTCCCCACACCATTACACCACCTCCACCAGAAGAAGGTGTTTTATGAAGTGTTTTAAGGCAGCTTTATTTGCACATTTCATACCACAGGGGAAATTCAAAGTGCTTTACATATAGCATTAAAATACATGCTATATATATATATATATATATATATATATATATATATATATATATATATATATATATATATACCGTATATAGGATAGAAGGATAGTAAGATTTTTAAAAAATATATATATATGTATCTATTCTTGCCATTTTTTTTTCTTACTATCCTTCTATCCTTCTATATATATATGTATATATATATACTGTATATATATATATATATATATATATATATATATATATATATATATATAGACATACGTAAATGGATAAACATTTAACAATATAATAAGACAATGAATAAAAAGATAGATAAAAGTGTTATTACTACAACTGTATTCAACCGCTATACTGGCCGATATGGTGTGTGAGATCGCAGTGTAAAATGACACATTTAGTCTATATTTGCAGCAAATTTATAGCGCTGGGATTATTGGATTCTTGTTCCTTACCCTAACCCTAACCCTAATACAATGTTCGGTGAGTGTATATTTAAATAGAGGAGGTTTAGAATCCCAGGAATCTAATGGGTATAATACTCATATCTAATGGGACTAAATCATAGTGATCATGTGCTTCTACATCAGAGCTCAAATGAACATATGACACACCTGGCAGCTTGTTTGGCATATGTTGCACCACATTACATCACCGTGTGTATGCACAATAGTGTGTGTGTGTGTGTGTGTGTGTGTGTGTGTGTGTGTGTGTGTGTGTGTGAGAGAGAGAGATAGAGAGAGAGAGAGAGAGAGAGAGAGAGAGAGAGAGAGAGAGAGAGAGAGAGAGAGAGAGAGATTGTGAGATATTGTGAGATCTGTCAAGTTTAGCAGCCAGCCACCCCCTCTACTGTACAGAACTGGGAGGTGACTGTATGTGTGTTAATGTGTCTGTGTGTGTTAGTGTTAGTGGCTGTGAATACAGTACATGTTAGTGTGGAGGACTAACACACACTACGCACACTCTATGGTGACATATCCTAATTCACATTTCATAAACATCCATATAGGTCTTTTATAAAGTTCCTCGTGGACTTTTTTCCTTGGACATTCCTCGTGGAATTCCAGACACACATGAGTTATATTCTTATTGATGAATGTATCATAATATGAATTAAAAAATAATTCAGCAACCAGTGTAATATCCAGCTAATTGCTAAAGTGAAAATTACCCAGTTGCTAAACCCCACATTACTGCATTGCTTACAAATCATTACAATATAGCTGACAAGTGATTACATTATGATGATGAATCGCAGTAATGGTTATTTATGATCCTGCGGGAGAACGGGGCCTGCCGCGGTTTTAGGCCGTAATGAACAGCAGCCGTCACCCTGGGTACAGGCGGAGACAGAGAGGACCAGAGGCTCAGCCCCAAGGCCAATCTGTGGGCATGTTCTGGCAGTAGGACCCCACGAGGCCATGCTAGAACCACCCCCTCAGCCTTCAGTCAAGGACGCTGACACCACGGACCAGCTAAGACTGCCTCCATACGCTCCCGGAGGTATGGCAGAATAAGAAGACGAAGGGGGTGTGAGGGGATATAACTCGTTGTTTGCCGCACGAGTGCCCAGCACAGGCTATACAACCCCCCCCCCCCCCCCCCCCCCCCTTGCCCCCCTCCCTTGACTTATGGTAAGTGGCAAAGTCGAAGCGGAGGACTTGGAGCCAAAGTCATAGCAAAAAAAGTGTCTTAAAGTCGACTGGTGGATGAAGGACTTAGAGATGACAGGCTAAAATTAAACCGAGCAACCTTAAGCCACGCTCAGAGGACATTCCTCTTTCTAACACGAGGCCAAGGATATCGCAGCAATCACTCCATTAGAGGAAAGTGAACAAAAGGAAAAAAGTAGATTAAAAGGGAAAGTCAAATAAATGAGGAACAATATCAATATTATGCAGCGTATTGAAATGCCTTCCAACATAATTGGCCAACCAAGGAATACTATATCCGCAACCTTAGAAACCGGCCGACCGAGATCATGCTCTGTTTTTGGTCTGTGTGTGTAACCATAGTGGCATTAGGCGATATGTATTAGAGTGCTCGAATAAAAAACAACGTGCGTCTTCACGGTTGACCTCGCTAGCTAGGGTTGCCGTTGTTTACCAGAAGGCTGCACGGATACTCTATCACTCATTAACCCTCAGGCCCCGCTAACGAGTTCAGGCCGAGACGAGGGCTCTCGCCTCATTAAGGAAACACTAACCGCAGCGGGACAGGCGGGCGGCGAGTAATACACTCCACCTAACGCCAGCGTAACTCTCTCCATTCAATTAAGGTGTGAGGCTAAGGTTAAGGCCACGGTCTCCGGAGGTGGTGGGAGAGATAAATAAGCCAATTCTGAATCCTCTGTTCAATACCCGTCAGGGGAGGTGACTGTGGCAAAGGGGGTTACAAGTGCTCAACACTGTTTATACTACATTTGTTCCCACCTGTATTGCCAAATAACTTTTTTTTATGCGCTACTGTGTAAATGCTACATGAAGGCTAGATTCAATTGAGTGGCTCACCTCTTTGCAGTTAGTGGTAACGCCGTCCTCTGCTGTCACAAACCAACACTTCACCTTGTTTAATGTTCCGAACCCTCCGTCAGAGGATAATCAAAATCCCACGGCAGCGACTCCGGCCACATTAGCTGCTAAAGGGTGCTAGGGTAGAGCCAATAGCTTCAGCGGGCTAATGTTTAGCACTTTTGAGATAAGCTAAGCTATATTGACAGGAGGAGACTAGCTATTCACACAGTGCAGTATGGTAATCTTGGACTTTTCAATAAGGGGATCAAACTCTGAGATAAAAAAGAAAAAGAAGAATCAGTCTCCGAATGGCGTATACTTCAGAGGTAATGTGTGTGGTAGTTAAAGCAGCGACAGTGACGTATCCCTCTCTTACACACCCAGGCCCGTAGCCGAGGCGCGGCGGCACTGCGGGAGGGAGCGGGGAGCGCTGCAAATGGACCATCTGTTGGCCTGTTATAGCTTTTGAGAAATACGGTTGACCATCATTTTTTACCCTAACGCTGTATTTCTATATCGAGACCTTCCATGAAAAAAGGCATTTTGCTCATTACGCCTGGCAAAAATGACAAACTACAGAGCTATAAACAGTGCCCAACAGAACTCTCGGGCCAAATTACATTTATGGACATTTAAAATCTGTGATGACAAAAAGCATTGCATCAAATCTGGCATCAGCTCGGTTCCAGCATGAAAAAAGGAACAGAAGAGAACTGAAAACCGGAGTCCTCTTTCAAAGAAGAATTCAATGGACTTTAGAGGTTATTAAAAAATGTGACAGAAACACTTTTGAATTATTAGCTGTGCAGGTATTTTGGGGGCTAAATCTTTTTTTTCTTCCCACTGCAAGGATCTTGCCGTACGCACAACACATTTGGATTCACTCCGCATAGCCCCAATTGTGCGCCGTCTAATATTAGTATTTGTATTAATTATCTTAAATTAACTGTCAAAGTGGTTAATTAGCATTATTAATGTTGTGTGGCAAAAGCGCTGAGTGGTATTTGAAAAATGTAAAAACACCTCAGACTGACTCAATAGTAAGTTGTCAAAAATACATAATTAGCCTAATTAATTCAACTTTAGCAACTAATTTGAATAAAGACAGAGAAAGGCTGAGGCTGAGACTAGTGCCATTCTCAAGTATGAGTGAACCCCTCGAATATTCAAGCATAAATCAGCATCTAGCTCCACTTATGTTTTGATCCTTTGAGTGGGCCTTTTACTGCTAATAATGTTGTATTATTTCAGTAGTGGAAACATTTATAAGTACATGTATAACTGGCTCCTAATTGCAAGTTCCCTATTGGCAATCATCAAGTATTTATCCATCAATCTAAACTAATGACATACGTTTTTGTCCCCCCAAAAAATCTCTACAAATGTGACCGTGATGTAAAATGTTACGCATATTCTTTTAGATAAGAGTCAAACTAAGCTTCTCTTTCGGTGAAGAAATATCTTAGTAGGTTGTGCATTCTTCATGAATATGATACAAGCCTACTCTAGGTCAATCTGTGCTTTTTCCATTTTGAAGAAATAAAACGGCAGAGCAATATTGCCTGACATCGCTAGGCCCAATCCATCTGGACTGCAGATACAAAATCATTGCTGACACGGCTGTGGCTTAACATGTCGGTTAAGGTTCCGTACATTTGTCCTCTGAGTCTAAACATCCTGACTCCCCTGTTCTTGCGGAGAGCCCGGGATTAAATATTCATGTTGTGTTGCATAACAGCCGGATCTTACAGTTGCACAGCAGGGCCATTTATCCGGGGCACGCCTGATCAAGCCGCTGCCGAGATGAGAGCTGGAATGACAGGCTCCGAGTGGGACCCCCTTAGGGGACGTGGAGCTGGAGGCTAAGATGCCTCAGTGTGGCGAGTTTACCCAAAAAGGTCCAAGTGATGCCTTCATGTGAATGCAATGTTAATCAGGACAAACTTTTAGTCATTGGCATAAAAAGTACTCAGAGGCGAACAGACCCCCCCAAAAAATTATCTGTCCACTGGTATTTTGTGTACATTTTCTCACTACTCCCAGTGACTTGATTCGGCCTTCTAGCCCATTTCATATTCCTCCAAGATGGATTCCCCAGTAGGCGTATTTGTCAGCTGTCTCTCTCTGTGAGACTGTCAGTGACTGATTCAGTATGGGTAGCGGGGCCGCCGCCGTCCTCTGATGTGTGATTTGTGTTATCATCGGCAGCAGTTCATTATTTTTCTCTTTCCTTCAATTTATTTCAATTCAGATTTCATATCACCAAAACTCGCACAGCAGGAGCCATCATTGTTCCGCTGGGAGAACCAATCACCTCCTAGCAAACAACGCTCTTTCATCTACGGCTTAGCCTCAGTCGAGAAACCGGCTCAATTCTAGCGCATTGGAATGAAACCCCAGTCCCAGACGCTACCGTTACCGGCTCACGGTAAATACAACCACAGACTGCAAGTTCATATTCTCACAGATTGATGTGCAAGCATATTAAGTTTATGTGTGTGTGTGTGTGTGTGTGTGTGTGGGGGGGGGGGTGATAACAGCATAGGAGTAGAATACAATCAGTTTAACCATTGCACATACAATGTGCTGTTTTTGTGCTTAGGCTCAGAATCAGATGGGAATAATAGGCTTACAAGCTCTAAGCCCATGTCCAAATAGATTTAGGTCTGCGCCCTGGGGCATAGGGATCACTTAACAAACAGCTCCCCTCAATCCAGACGACTTAAGCTCTTTAGAACACAAACATTCAAATGAATACAGTGCGTAACAATGCCGAAATTGTGGTAACAAATACAAATAAATGTATTGCTCTCCTGATGGATTTGCCTCCTTTGGCAGGGCTCATTTCTTTAGTCATTCTAGGCCTGCCATTGTGGTTTCTTCAGAGACCCAGTGGGTTTCAAACGAATAATTTTGACTGTGTAATTAGCATACAGAACAGGAACGTTTTCGGCAAACAATTGAACTGATTATATACCTATCATACTTGCTGGTAACATTATTGCACCACAGTAGTGGTGGTGGAGAGTCTAAGGTTACAACACTTAGTATTCGGTGAGACTCACAAATAAGCACATTCACAGTATAGGTTCTATTTACCTGTTTTAATGGTTGCATGCATGGCAGTCTGCTTCAGCCTGCTTTCTCTTCAAACAGAGACCCAATACAGAGTTATAAGCAGACATTTATACTTTCAAAACCCTCCCAGGAGGGGTCTTACAGTTTTTTACGGTCGCTAAGTCACAGTGTTCAATACTGAAGCCACAGTTTCACAACTCTTCATACAGTCTGCATTAGTAACACTCATGTTGGCCAATGACTTCATTCATGTCTCAAAACAAGCTCGTTCAACCACACACTGGCAACAATGTTCACTCAGAAGCATACACAGTCATTCATAACATTCTGACTTACAAAACACTAACAACAGGGAGCATTACATAGTTTGAATGATTTTCACAAGAATGAATATTTCATTATAAAAATGGTTTGATTTATAGTAATCATAGACATAATAGTTGACTGTAAAACTGTAAAGTATTAGGCAACAATAATTAATCAGAAACGCCACAATTTGCTTCTATCCTTTATTCTATCTTTTGCTTCTATCCTTTATATTCTATGTTTTATCCTTTTTTTTCAGTAACTTTGCAGAAAGTAAGTTACGGTACATTTACTTCAAAGTACACTACATTTACTTGTGTAAAATGAAAAGTGAAAAAATAAAGTGGAAGATGTCTTCCCAGGCAATGCATCTAGTCTATTTCATTTCATTGTATATATTCTGCTACTGTAATATTTTCTAGACATTTCAATATGATTACTGCAAATAGTGAAAATACCACCGCTCATCCGTTATCAGACTTTGCTGAGGTTCTGGAACTGAAGAGTATCAATAGAGTGCAAAATAACAGCATCTGCACACTCAAACACTGTGCAATAAAACAGTTTATTGCGAGCTTTCTGTCATATATGATAGGAATATGATTACTGCAAAATTGCACCAAATAATTCAGTTTAGAATGTGTTCTTCAGAGTTTTGAACACAGTATGTTAGCAATGAAAAAATGTGTTGCAAATATATAGTATTTTGCAGGTGGGGGAGTTTGAATGAGAGAAGTGTTATGGGTTTTGGAGAACGTAGTCATTGAATGCATTCTGTATGAAAGCAATGCACAAATCACAGAGAAAGAGTCACAGTTTTGTTCACATGGGTTTCTGCTCTGCTGACTGTATGAAGAGTTGTGAATCTGTGGTTTCAGTATTGAACACTGTGACTTAGCGACTGTAAAAGACTGTAACATATTTCATATCTGCTTTTCCCTCGTGAACCAGTTGGGTCATCTAATACATCCACCTGTCTAGCTTTTAGCACAGTTCAAAAACATTAGGACATAATACTTCTACTTCTCTGTTTCATCAATCTACTCAAGCCATACAGAAAGGGTGGCACTCAGGTCAAACGCTCATTACATGATTAATGCTTACATGATCAGGATTGAGACATTACGCGGTCAAAGAATACCAGTAAGAATACCAGACAAAAATAGCAAGCTTGTATAGAAAGTTTCATAGATAGATTGTCGAGTATGATAAAATATTTGGATTTGATATTTTATATTTGATTTGACATGTGTGCTAGTAGAAGTGAATATAATAAGAAAATAAATTACCTGCACAGTTTCACATACTGTCTCAGTTTCTGGGAAAGTTAAATAATGAAGAATATTAAATTATATTATGGTGTACATTTTGCAGCCAAGTACATTTTAGCAGCCAAATATTTTCATTTGCATGTCAGTTTTGTTTAAGTGTCTCCAATGTTCTGGCACTTCACCAGCGTATTGTGAGAACGGCAGGGTTTCTGCTACAATGAAGCACTGAATATGTCAATGACGAGATCAAAACTGACTTCCTTGCCCACGCACCGTCCAATAATAATAATAATAATAATACATTAGACTCATAGCGCTTTTCTAGACACTCAAAGACGCTTTTCTCAAAAGATTGAGTAGTAATAATAAAAAGACACAAAAAATAGATTAAAAATAAATAAAAGAAAGTATAGGGGCCTAATTAAGGTAGTGCTGGGGACACATGGGAAGGGGAGAGGAGGAGAGGGTTAACTGGTGAAGGCGAGCTTGAAGAGGTGGGTTTTGAGGGCCTGTTTAAATGTTGGGAGGGTGTTGACCTGTCTGATGTGGTTGGGAAGGGCGTTCCAGATGGACGGGGCTGCGGCTGAAAAGGCCCTATCACCCCAGGTCCGGAGCTTGGTCCTTGTGGTCTTGAGGGTGGGTATCCAAACCAATCTATAACCCCTACCGACCGTTATGGACAATACATTGTTCTTTTCACTGCCTGCTCAGATCCCGCCACACTATGTAGTATCCACCCTAACTGTACTCACCGATGACCAATATCAGGCTGCGTAAAAATACACTTTAAAAAACATTCAGTGTTCTTGTTCACGTCCTCCGGGGGTCCTACGTAAGGTCTATACACATGTCCGGCAGGGGTCGGAACATTCTCATCAAGCTCCAGCCCTGGAACGCTTCCCTGTACAGTAGATCCTTCATAGGGCCTCGGAAAACGGCGTTGTCAGGATGATCAATAACGTTCGCCATGAGCGAGTCCCTTGTTTCCACATCGGGAATTGCTCTAACTACCAATTTTAATATGTAAACGTCAGCATCGATAGCTTTTTAATGCAGAATCACTGGGGCTGCAGATCATCGCTAGGGGAACCCGGCATCAATCATGTCTGGTGGGTAAAGCAGCCGTGACAAATAGCTTGAGTCCCCGAATCAGCTTTCTGAGGCAGGATCTCCCATTAATAGAATGAGATGACTCCGTCATCTAAGGCAAACAGGCAGCCAGACTGGGGCTTTGCTGTAGCCATTCTCCTGATTGCTGTTGTTGCTGGGAACCCTGTTGAATGGTCATGGGCATTGTGTCATGACTCAGGGATAAAACCGACTAGCACAACGGTTAGTCCATCACCCACAACCACAGATGTGACGTTGTGTGCCTTCGTACGCACGTACACGTACGTACACACACACACACACACACACACACACACACAGGCATATAGACAATTCTGAGATATGTGTCATGTCATACAGACTAGACAAGACGGCGAAAATGAATTGTGCGACTGCAAAATAACTCCCTCTCCGCAAACCCTCCCTCCCACCCACCAGTCCCCTCCCTACCTACCCCATCTGTGCGACTGTGATTTATTTTTTCCATTTTCGCTCATTCAAACTGACCTGTGAGTTGATGGGAGGATGTGGGGGCCTTTGTGTCGGGATAGAATATCTTACTCTCTCTCTCTTTCTCTCTGTCTCTCTCTCTCTCTGACAAAATAAGCTAGAAGTAGATCTCTTTCTCCAAATCATTTCTGAGTTCCTGAGCTGTGCATCCGCATAGAGAAACAGGAGGGACGATCACACGTTCCCCACAATGTTCCCAGCCTCGTGGGACCGACACACACCTGATTACTGCGAATCCATCTAAGACAACACCAGCACAACAAGCACCCCCGCCTGTCTGCATATAAAGCATCCTAAACGGCCTATCATCTCTTATAACACAACAAAAACCCAGGACATCTATCTCCCTGACAACTATTTATGCACCAGGAAGTTTATTTCTGCCCAACACCAGCAAATTGAGTTCTGTGGGGTTTCGGCGCAGGTCAAGATATTGTCGTTGAAAAAGAAAATTAATGCGCAAACACCTCGGCAATTACCCATTTCTTTCCCTTTTTTTTTGTTTGTTTTCTCATCCGCCGCCTTTCTCAAGTCGCAACATATGGTGTCTTGCTTTGAGAAATAGGCCAAGTGCTTTGGCAACTAGAAAGAGGAGGTACACACACACACACACACATACACACACACACACACAGGCACGCACACACACGCACGCACGCACACACACACACACACACACACACACACACACACACACACACACACACACACACACACACACACACACACACACATATTGTAATATCCTCTGCTACTAGGACTGTTGTGTATCAGAGGCCCTTATTTATAATTGTAAAGAAAAATGACTAAAAACGAGAAGAAAGCATATAACCTATTTGCAAGGTAAATGTGTAGCCTAGTTATGCAGTGCTTGTTTGAAAACCAGTGCCTCCACAGCGCCAGATGAAAGCCTCCATTGTTCCACCTCCACATGAAGAGACTTTTTATTTTTTCTCCCCTCATTGTGAAATAATAAAGGGAGAAGCCTTTTATTTTGACAAAAGACAAACACTGTCTGATTCATAGCCTTCTTCATGTCTATCTGTCTCGTAGACCTGCCGCTTCTGTGCGACCCGTCACCTGCAGAACATGTGACGCGCTTTGAACTAATCAGGTAGTGAAAATCCTTTTGAATTTGACTTCATTATCCTCCAATGTCATTTCTAAAGGTGCGATGTGTCAAACAAATTTGTGGAGGAGCGGAGGCTGAACTTCCCTTTAAAGGGAGGAGATGAAGCAGTTCCTGATTAGTCCTACATTATGTTTTGGGTTGTCGGGATAATTAGCAACATTATAGGCATGGATTTCTGCTTTCCAGGGTGTGTTACGATGATGTTTGATACCCCCAAAGGACTCAGTCTTGTAACAACGCAAAACAGTAGATTCATTGTTTAGGTGTGGGTCTGTGGGTGTGTGTGTGTGTGTTTGTGTGTGTGTGTGTGTGTGTGTGAGTGACAGACAATGAGAGAAAGAGAGAGACAGAGAGAGAGACAGAGAGGAACAGAGAGAGAGAGAGAGAATGCAAGTGATAGTAAAAGAGCTTTACAGACAACATACCCACAGTAACCACAGTTGTCCCACTAAACTCTTGAGCAAGGTCGCGTCTTAACAATTGACATTCTTACCTAGAATAAACTGGTTGCCCCAGGGATAGGCAGAGAATAAAGTTTCAGGGAATAATGAACTGTTTCTATGTTGTGTACTGTGTTCATGCATGTTACGGTACATGTGGGAATACGGTACATGTGGGAAAACTAGGGTTAGGGTTAGGTGCTACGTCGACTTGGTCATGCTGGAATGTCTAACCCTAACCCTACCCCTAACCCTAACCGTAGCACCCTAGCACCTAACCCTAACCCTAGTTTTCCCACATGTACCGTATTCCCACATGTACTGTAACACATACATGAGCTTGTATACTGTAAGTGTGTGTGTACACTATAAGTGTGTGTGTGTATGTCTATGACGTGGGTATGTTTGCTTGTCTGTGTGTATGTGTGGGTATGGAAGGGTGAAATCGGGGTTCGTTGGTTGTCCCCCGTGCCAGATTAAAAACCAAGGGTGATCGAGCATTCCAAACCGTGGCTCCCAAGCTTTGGAACTCTCTTCCCTTGGATCTTAGATCAGCGGTCTCGGTCGAGGCTTTTAAAAAACAGCTCAAAACTGTCCTGTATAGACAGGCTTTTGGCTAACCCCAAAAGCCTGTCTTTCTGTGTCCTGTTGATATTGTTGTACACTTGTTGTTTGTTATTTGTCCTTATATAACTTTTGCTCTTGTATTATGTTCGTATGTAAAGCACTTTGTGACCCCTGGTCTGGGATAGGTGCTATAGAAATACATTTTACTTACTTACTTACTTCGAGCGTCGAGGGGGTTAGGGGGTCAGTTCTCCCTAAGCACAGCAGCAGATGGTGAATGGTTTGTGTTTAATTAACGGCAGGCGGGATGAGAGGGCCTTTAAATGCAGACGACTGATCGATCTGAAGCTCGGAGGCATTTCTGAACCTCCCTATCACCTCCTCCCCATCTCCCTGGCATGCATATGCAGCTCAGAGAGGCACCCCCCCACCCCCCCATCTCCTCTCCACTACCACCCACCCAACAATACACCCATACAGGAACACATTTATATGCAAATAGGCTACTGTACCTCCACTAGTGTGTGTGTGTGTGTGTGTGTGTGTTTGTGTGTGTGTGTGTGTGTGAGTGTGTGTGAGTGTATGTGCGTGTGTGTGTGTGTGCGTGCGTGTGCGTGTGCGTGAGTGTGCGTGCGTGTGTGTGTGTGTGTGTGTGTGTGTGCGTGAGTGTGTGTGTGTGTGTGTGCGTGTGTGTGTGTGTGCGTGCGTGTGTGTGCGTGTGCGTGCATGTGCGTGAGTGTGTGTGTGTGTGTGTGTGTGTGTGTGTGTGTGTGTGCGTGCGTGCGTGCATGCTAGTATCTCTCAGCACACTGATAAACGCTGGAAGGATGCATTTATTAGATCTGCGTTTAGAAAGACATTAATTCACTGTAATGACGTCCATAACATGGTATGAAACTGACAGAATATTAGAATTATTTCTGCAAATTTGCCCATTATGGTACTGGACTAGCCAGCACGTCAAATGACACTTTTCTAGCCAAGGCGGTTATACACCAGTGGAAGGAAACAATCCTATGTATAGCACACCTGCATTATGTGTCTCAAAAGAAGGATCTGTAGAAGTGCGTGTCAGGGTGGCTATAGGTCACTGTGCACTGTGTGTCTATTAGATGCTACCCTACATGTATCACTAGTCTGTAGCCTTGTATGTGTGTCAGTGACTCAGAGAGAGAGAGAGAGAGAGAGGGCCGAGGGGTGCATGGCAGTTTAACAGTCACTCAATTGTTGGACAAAACATAAACTTCTAGCTAGGGCTGTGAAAGTGAACGTGTTCATTTCTGCAAGTTTTTAAATAGAAATCTCTGTTAACAAGGTTTCCCCAGGTTGTGATACCATTTCTTATTCCATCCCATGCTTTACTATGACCCCTTCCTCCTATTTCCACTTCCACCAGCCTTCCCATACCTTGAGCCTACCACCCTCTATGACATGTTCACGCGTGAGCTTAGAATTATAAGGTTCTATCTCCGTCTAGGGTAGTTCAGAGATATTGAGCGTCAACGTTTTTACATTCCATTATGTTTTGTGAGATGGAACCTTTGTGTTTTATAACATTTTAAAACATTTCAACATTTAAAAAATAACACCACACGGCATTAATAAACACCTGTCAGAAATGTCATCACACCTGGCTGTTGATTGGCTGAGAAGTTGGACGTTTATTTAGGGGTTTCTCCCATTTATCTAGCCAACACATTCAACCCAAAGTAGGGGTTTTTCTCTTTGACCAAACAGAAAAGTGTGATGAATTCATCATTGCTCACAGTGAACCATGTGATAAACTCAATGACATCTTTTTTGGGGGTGGTATTGTTTAACAGCCACACTTTAAATGACTAACCTTTAAAAAGACACTTCAGCATTTCTGGACATTCTCAGCTCTCACCTCTCCTCTGCCATGAGCACAAGCTTCTTTTACAAAGGCGTGGCCAGCCTTAAACTAAGGACTGTGTTGTCTAACGAGGTTAATACAGCCATTAACATTATATTTTCATCATGAAAATACAGTCAGACAAAATGTGATGTAAAGAATGAGCATCTCCATACGGATAAAACACAACACAAATAACTAGAAAACAAACTGATAGAATTTAGAAATAGAAACACAACCAGCGACAGACAGACTGGTTATATATAGACACTAAGAAATAAAGACACACAGACAGACAGATCGACCGACCGACAGACAGACAGATCGACCGACCAACCGACCAACCGACTGACAGATGGACTCAGAGAGGAATCAAGAGACATAGACAGATAGACAGAGAGAGAGAGGGAGAGAGAAGGACAGGAAAGGAGAGAAGCAGAGAGGGAGAAAGAGAGATAGAGGGAGACTGCTAGAGAGAGGGGGAGAGAGAGAGAGAGAGAAGGACAGAGGAAACAGATGCTTGCTGATCTTCCTCCTCCCTGGGGCGAGGGAGAGATTGGACTCCATGGACACCGGATTAGTGTAATGTAAGACCATCCTGCTGCTTGCTTCTGTGTGTGTGTGTGTGTGTGTGTGTGTGTGTGTGTGTGTGTAAGTGTATGTGTCTATGTCGTGCGTGTGCGTGTGCGTGTGATCCCACTGACTATGTAAGTTGCGTTGGTGGTTGAAAGAGCGAGCATGTGTCTGAATTCTCCTCGCTTACTATTGGCAAAAGTCGTCAAAACGCCCACAGACCTCACGATCACACCCTGGGTATCACAAGCTCAGAATGCCACCCCATCAGGACCAAAGACTCATTCCATCTGTCCTCACACGTTGAAAGTTAATTAACTCCTTTTTTCAATTTGTGTCTATTTAAAAAGTACTCAAACCTAAACATTGTTCTTGTCAGAGGTGATGTGGAACGGAAGCTATTGAAGATTCTTCAAAACAGCAGTAATTACTGTTGATCTGATGTAATTAATGTTGTCCTCTTGTATGTGTGTGTGTGTGTGTGCGTGTGCGTGTGAAAGAGAGAGAGACAGAGAGAGAGAGAGGTAGAGAGAGAGGTAGAGAGAGAGAGAATGTGTGTGTGTGAAAGAGAGAGAGAGAGAGAGAGAGGTGTAGAGATAGAGAGAATGTGTGTGTGTGTGTCCGCACGTGTGTGAGTCTGTGTGCGTGTGCGTGTGTGTGCATGTGTGTGTGTGCGTGCGTTTGTGTGTGAGAGTGTGTGTGACTGAGTGCAAGCATATTCCACTGTCACTGTGTCACGCTGTTTCAAAGTCAACAACACTACACACACTGGGAGAAACACACACACATACAACACACACACACACACACACACACACACACACACACACACACGGCACCCCTGCGACGCCATAGATCAATACTGTTTAAGCAGAATGCTGCGAGCTGTGGGAGGGCCGGGGTGAAGGAAGTGCGAG
>NC_137688.1:28312985-28330485 GCF_963989245.1 Nansenia antarctica
ATTGTCTACTCCCGTATGAGCATATGCCTCGAAGTTACCAGAAGTTATTGGATGGCACTTCATCACACAGCAAGACAATAACTCCAAACATAAAACATACAGACGGTAGCATGACCAAAAGTCCCAAAGCGCTGCGGCATATAGACTCATCTCCATATCTGCGTACATAATGCTTTGAGAGCAAGGTTCATGTCACGAGTGTTCTCCCCACAGCTCCGGGCCGGTTTACGTGGTTTGGGACTCAAAATAATAATAATAATAATAATAATAATAATAATAATTAATGAGAAAAATATAATATGTCTATCATTGTGGATAGGCTTTCTAAATGTATGCAACCAATCATCACACGCTTCACTGCTTCTGAGCTCAGACAACATAACTGCTTGGTTTGACAGGAAAGCAGGACCTGACCTGTTCGTCAGCGAAAACCAAATTGGCAATGAGCTGTTAGACTATTAGACTATGGTCTATAATGAGCTGTTAGACTATTAGACTATGGTCTACAATGAGATGTTAGACTGTTAGACTATGGTCTACAATGAGCTGTTAGACTATTAGACTATGGTCTACAATGAGCTGTTAGACTATTAGACTATGGTCTACAATGAGCTGTTAGACTATTAGACTATGGTCTACAATGAGCTGTTAGACTATTAGACTATGGTCTACAATGAGCTGTTAGACTATTAGACTATGGTCTACAATGATAGGTTAGACTATTAGACTATGGTCTACAATGATAGGTTAGACTATTAGACTATGGTCTACAATGAGATGTTAGACTGTTAGACTATGGTCTACAATGAGAGGTTAGACTATTAGACTATGGTCTACAATGATCTGTTAGACTATTAGACTATGGTCTACAATGGTTATTTGTCATATTGTGAGATGTTACAATGCAAGGGTGCAGAGTGGCTCACCATAGGACAGATGTGCATTTCCCCTTGATATGGAATCAAACTGCGGAGCACGCTGGATGAAGAAAGGAGATCAAGGGTATCGTTTGCAGTAGGCTCTGATTGTGGGGGAAATGTTTTGTGGAACTGTAGGCTACTTTGACTGGACGATGAATACAAAATGTCCTATATTCAATTCGTCCAATTAATGCTCAAATACTGGTTTCTATACCAGTAGTGTTGGTGAAGAGGAAAAGGTATGTGTATAGCATCTTCACAACTGTGCGTATGGCACACCTCAGACTCACTTGAAACACGTTAATAGACCAAATGATTTTCCGTGCATAGAGGACAAGTGGGTGTTAGTATGAAATGATAGCCTTACTGTTCATCTCACTTTTCACAAAGGTCAATATCTCATCCATGGGGTGGGTCCTTCTGAAAAATCCAATGTGCGGCACAACCTTCAAAGTCCACTGAAGTCCACTGAAGTCCACTGAAGACACTGAACCCCAAATTGCTCCCAGTGAGCGGGCCGGCGACTTGCATGGTAGCTTGCCACCATTGATGTGTGCGTGTGTGTGTGAATGGGTGAATGAGAGGCCGTTGTAAAGCGCTTTGGAATAAGGCGCTATATAAGTCAGTCCATTTACCATTTAAGATGGTACTTGAACTTTATTCTCGAAATTACATTTCGAATTTATTCACGACATATTATTTTAAGTTTATTCTCAACGTTTATTTATAAAAAAAATAAAAAATAATATGTGACACATATGACCAAAAAGCTTATTTTTCTTTTTTTAAATGTGTTTTTCATATTATGAAAGTGTAATAAAGTGTTTAAGAGCCCACTCAATATAACAAACAACAGTTTTAGAATCACTAAATACTTAACATTTGTGAATTGGATTCACTGTATCACATCTCATCCTGCTTCAGGCTACTGGGTTAGTGATACATGGGTTGTAAACAAACATACGTTTTAGGTAGTTTTCAAAAGCAAGGACTGTGTGATCATCTAACTATGTGTAGTTAGGTGTTTTTAGCATGTTGATGTTCTCTCAGCATGTGATGGTAGTGGTGGGTAGTGGTGGTCTAGTGCAGAGGTTCCCAAACGTTTTTTAACCAAGGCACCCCTGAAGCTTTCCCCCTTCTCCAAGGCACCCCAACTCTACGAAGATTTTAAAAATGCCTCGGAGCTTAAACTAAAAACAATACACGATGAATTGGTTTGAAAATGTGTGTTTATATATAATACATAAGTATTGCCCCAATGAATTTTAACAAGATAATAAAAGTAATAAATGAACTGTAATGGATGGGCAAGAATGCATAGGTCAGTCAAACTATCGCTAAATTAAATAACATTGTGGCCCTCAAGGATTGTACAATATGGGAGGAGACTCAGAGGGAATTCTTCACACAAATAAAATATCAAAGGCCTGTATAATCAATCAATGGAACAATGCTTTTTTGGGGGGCTTAAAATAATGCCTTAAAATGTAATTCTCATTTCAATGCTCATTCTGAGATTATTATTTCACATCTGAACCAAACGGGTAACTCACAACTATAATAATTTAACAATAATAATCATGACAGAATTGTAAAAATTGAGAGAAACAAAGCAAAGAAATATGTTGTGGGACACATGCGCCTGCTTTTGGGAGCAGAGTCTCTTTATGCGGGGAGAGATAGTGGACAGCGCGACACGCAGGTCCTGTTCCACTGACAGACGCGTGCGTGTCTTGTTCTTGACGAGAAGAAAAAGCCAGCTCGCACAAGTAGGAGGTTGGGAAGGGTAAAAGCACATTGATGGCGCTCTCTGAGAGAGATGGATATTCATGTCCCACAAGCAGCCAAAACCTATCCAAACCTAGCTCACCATGTTTGAGCTTCAGTGTGCGGTCCATAATGAGCTCTGCCAGTTCATCTGGAGCTTTGCTGCTCAAACTAGCGGCTGATGCTGATGAGAGGGGGTTGAACGGATCCCGGAGCCAGTCGAAGTCTTCGTTCATTGGAGGGAAATAGGACTCAAATCTCTCCTCCAGCATACGGAGGTGCGCAGCGATCAGATTCAAGAAAGACGCTGCCTTGTGTGCTGCGTCATTGGCCGTCAACGTAAACATTTCAATGTTTTTCTTGGCCACCCCGTCTTGCCACCGTCTCAATTTGGATCGGAATCCGTTCAGTTTGTCTGTCGCTGTCAGGATATTCTCAGCCTTCCCTTGCATATTTATGTTGAGGTCATTAAGGTGGCTAAAAATATCTGCCAGATAAGCAAGCTTGATCCACCACGATTCATCTTCCAATTGTTCTTTGTATGGCAAGTCGTGCTCACTGACAAAAGTGATCAGTTTCATCTCGGAGCTCATAGACACAGGATAACACCTTGCCCCGCGACAGCCAGCGGACCTCTGTGTGTAATAAGAGCCCCTCATGCTCGGACCCCATCTCATTGCACAATGTGCTGAACAGCCGTGACTTCAGCGGGCGTGATTTGACATAATTAACCATTTTCACCGCTTGGTCCAAGACTTCAGTGAGGAGTAGTTAGTTAGTAACTAGTAGGCCTAGTTAGTAAATTAATATCTTTAAAATCTGAGAAATATATCTTTTATTTGCTTATGAACTCCATTGCACATGTAATAAACAAACGTTTATTAATGTATTATTATTATAATTTTATATTATATATATATATTATTATTTTTTACGAGCAGATTTGGCGGCACCCCCGGACAGGTGCTGCGGCACCCCAGGGTGCCGCGGCACCCACTTTGGGAACCTCTGGTCTAGTGGATAGTGAGTTGGACTTGGGATCGGAAGGTTGTGAGTTCAAATCCCGCCTGAAGCCACACCACTACTAGTGTGCCCTTGGGTAAGGCACTTAGCCCTCAGTTACTCCAGGGGGAATGTCCCTGTAATTCATAATTGTAAGTCGCTTTGGATAAAAGCGTCTGCTAAATGGCAAAATTAATTAATTAATTGATGCGCTAAACATGCAGTTAGATGTTCATAGCGATGTTCCTTCTTAGCTGCTAGCTAGCTACCAACGGGATGTTATTTCAATGTATTACACATCATTTGAAAGCTTACAATCTGCACTTTCATAATCTGTAAAAACACAAAGATTACCTTGCCCTACTTGGGGACTTTTTCACCAGACCCTATCACATATGTAAATATGATTCTCGAACTAACGTCACTTTATTCTCAAAATAATTGAGAGATTTTGAAGCATTATCCAAGCCAAAATTATACCAAAAAAGTTTTTTTTACTCTTCCCTAAGTATAAGAAGAATAACATGGCCGACACAAGTCGTTCTGACAAGATAATCTTCTGTAAAGTCTATTGTATTGTGTTGTATGAGTCTCCAGTTGTTATATAGTATTACTATGAACCGCAAACAGCCATCTAGGTGAAGATGACAGATGTATTAAGATGTAATGGGGCTATCAGTAAAACAAACCTGTGTATCAGGCCCGTTGTAAAGTGATTGGTGTTGTCCATTATGCCCCTGACAGTGTTGTTTGGGGGGATATTTGGCCGTGCCACATCTCCAGCCATATCGGTGTGGTGACGTTGACAGATCGAGAGAGAGAGAATAAGAAAAAAACAAAAAACAGACCTATTACTTTGAAAAAATAAAATCAAAAAGAAAGAGAAAGAGAGAGATAGGAGAAAGACAGAAAGAGAAGGGGAGAGAGATAACGAGTGAGAGTGAGAGAGGGGAAGAGAGAGGGGAAGTGAGTCATTTTTAGGGGTTTCATTTTGAGTCACTCAACGTTCCTTCGCAGAGAGCGTGGAGGAGGAGAACAATGCCGGGGTCTCAGTCACAGGCCCTCTCTTGATTGCCACGGTAACAGCCCTCCTCTCCCAGCGCCAATCGTCCAGCTCTTTGTCAATAAAGTCAGAGCGGAGCGCCTCTCTGGCCGGTGCGACCTCGCACAATTGCTACTTGACCTGTGTCAGAGCGCAGATGAGAAAATACACACTGGGAGAGAATACTCACTGTCAACAGCAAAACTACGCGGGGCGACACACACACACACACACACACACACACACACATACAAACGTCTTGACTGTGTTAATCACTGCATACACACTTTGAGTGATGATTTGTATTATGATTGGCATTGCAAGGCTGTTGCACCCCTGTTTCATCCCAGTTTTGACTTCAATGATGCCGTTTTTTAATTAATCGTCTCTTAATGAGACACACATGGGTGTTGATCCTTGCTATGATGCACCTGTATTTCCAAGGGGGGTAGAATTGTTGTGTTGTTTTGCTAATTGTTTCTTATGCTTGTTCTAGCATAGTCAAGCCACAGTAACAAATAATTCGTTTCGAAATGTTAATTGGAATGACATCCTGTTGATACATCTATGCCATCACATCACAATGGGTGTCTGTACCAGCACCTGACGAAGTGACAGCCATAGACAAAAACACACAATAGAGAGAGCTATAGAGGAAATAGAGTTATTTTGAAAATTAAGAGAGATAGAGAGATAGAGAGACAGAGAGACAGACAGACAGACAGACACCCAGACAGACTGTGAAAATAGGGAGGCAGAGATCAGAGCAAGTCATATTACAAACATAATACTACAGGGAAAGCTAACCATATTACAAGTACAAAGAGAGTGAAAGGCGTCCATATTAATGCATCTTTCATGAGCTTGGTCACTCTGGTCTCCCCAGCCTGCCCGCCTGGCCCCTCTGTGGACCCCGTCTCTTTGTCTGCTACACGTAGGCTCTGTCTCTCTGCTCCGCTACATCTGGGAGGCTGGAAACCTCAAACTATAGGATTACTTGGGGGAAAAGTGTAATTTCATACGGACATGCTCCTCTCCGAGGGGAGGGGCTGGGGGCGGCCAGGGTTGGGTTGGTCTGGGACACAAACCCAGTGAATCCCTGTTGTTAATCACAGACTCATCCCCTAATCCCCATCCTGACATGGGAATGCCGTGTTATCTGGACTGGCGGGAGGTTGACGAATGG
This sequence comes from Nansenia antarctica, assembly GCF_963989245.1. Lineage (NCBI taxonomy): Eukaryota > Metazoa > Chordata > Actinopteri > Argentiniformes > Microstomatidae > Nansenia > Nansenia antarctica. Next base: position 28,318,903 of record NC_137688.1, read on the forward strand.
AGACAGGAACAGGGACATGTTTTTATTCCAGGGCAGAGTAGATCTTAAATGACCATTACTGAGGAGAAAGATGGACAGTTTGAGATACAACATACTACAGACAAAGGCAGTTGGGTATAGACTAATACACAAAGAAGTCACACAGTCTAATACATGCTTATAAACACATGTACTGAACTACTTACCAGGGGGGCTAGTGGAGGTAGAAATCAGAGGATTATTTGATACCATTCTTCATTCCATGCTATGCATTACATTGAGTGCGTCCTCCGATTTCTACCTCCACCAGCCTCCCCTGACCACTTGGTACACATGAGACTTACATGCAGTATAGCAGCAACTGACATAATGACCGTAGATGAAAAAATGTGATAGAGGGAGTGAATGAGTCAGAAAAAAGGGTTTAGCTCAGAAGGTTTTACAGAGGATTTGTGAACTCCTGAGAAGATTAACTAGAGACAAAAAAAGAAGAAGAAATAAATTAACAAAACTGCTCATCTGTACCAAACAAAACAGACAGGCCCAATAAGTCACCCAGCAACCATTCCATACTGTGCATTATCATCCCTAGTGTTGGCTTTTAATTTGGCTCTGTCTCTACTGCACAGTGTCAGTCAGTCAGTCAGTCAGTCAGTCAGTGTGATATTAGAGTTATAACCCCCCCCATAGGGGAAAAGCTCCAGAGCACACTAACACAAACACACACACGCACCCACACCCACACACACACACACACACACACACCCACACCCCCCCCCCCCCCCACACACACACACACACACCCACCCCCCCCCCACACACACACACACAATTGCAAAGTTAGATATGCACCACAAATGCAAATTCCACCTGCGACTAATTTCAAAGACAACCCCATTCTCTAATTGGCTCTCCCTTTTCGTGTATGTGTGTGTGTGTGTGTGTGTGTGTGTGTGTGTGTGTGTGTGTGTGTGTGTGTGGGTGTGTGTGTGTGTGTGTGGGTGTGGGTGTGCGTGTGTGTGTGCACGTGAGTGTTTTTATCTGTTTGTGTGTGTGCATGTGTATGGGTGTGTGTATGCATCAGAGAGTGCAGTCTTGGAGGTTGACTGAGCGTGTTGTTGTGATTTGTAACCCTTAAGTAACATCGGCTGGTTCGCCAGTTTCAATTTACACCCTCTCTAATGAGGTAACCCCAGGAGCCCCCCAATTGTCCACCCCCCCCCCCCCCCCCCCCTCAATCCCTCCCCCTTCCTTGTTTTTGACAATAATCCCCAGTGGAGGGACGTGGGTGGGAGGAAAGTCACATTTTGTCACAAGTGTTGAGTTTCGGAGAGAGAGCATCCAGCCTTTAATAACACAGTGGATGAGAAGAGGAGTTTTTCTGAACGCTTGACTAGTTATCCCTCACTAGGGAATAGGAGGGTAAACACAGAGACAGTGTTGGAGGAGAAACTTCCATTTACATGATTTCAATGCCATACTTTCCCATACTGTCTTGTTTGTTTGGCTCATGTTTGTTTTGACGTATGTAATTAGACATACACAAATTACATTAGCATCAAGGACGTGCTACTGAAGCTGACCTGAGCCTTCAAAGAGTAAATCAATTAATGTAATGCCATTCTCATATGCATTCAATCCTATTTCCTTTGTCGGGGGTTCTTATTTTCTTCACATCGTGACGTTAGAATTATAGGTTCAATCTCAATTTTTGTCAAAATTGAGTTTTTTACATAATCTGATCCATTAGGTGTTTATTAATGCCTGTGTGGTGTTATTTTTAAAATGTTGACATTTTTGAGTTACTAATTCATAAAACACAAAGGTTCCATCTCACAAAACATAATGGAATGTAAAAACGTTGACGCTCAATATCTCTGAACTACCCTAGACGGAGATAGAACCTTCTAATTCGAAACTCACGACATGACGATGGACAAAGTAGTCTTTGTCAGAGGTATTTAAAGATCAAACAGTAGGAGGAGGTGGGGTACAGGGTGGTTAGGGGGCCATGGGTCATGACAGGCCAAGGCTAGTGATTCACTCCCCCCAGCCCATTCGGAGGACCAGATGAAGAGATCGGGGCTGATAGAACAATGCAGCCCTTGTATCTCCAGCCTTTCCTCAATGGCTGCAGTTGTCTGCTCTTCCTTATTAGCAGCATATTAGCTTATTTTTGCCCCCTGACCCCCGTCTGTGACTTTAGAGGAAACAGAGCAAAATCAGCTTTATGTGCAAATCATGATGGGGTCATCAGCCCCCAGAGCACAGGAAACTGCCAGGCCCAGTCATATGCCACTTCCTAGCTTATAATCACACTGATTAAATTTCCCCTTATTAATTCGCGACCATAAATCTTCCCGACCCCGGCGCTTAACTGAGGTCACATAAGTTAGAGCGAGTCAGAGGAGTTCACAAAGACGTGACAGAGTTGTCACAGTTTAGACCAAAATGGTTTAGCGGGTCTTTTGTGCCGTTTTCAAATGTTGTCGGCTCTTTGTCCCTGAGAATTCAGAATGTAGCAGGGTCTGAACTATTATTATTACTATTGTGAATGTAACCTTAACACCGTCCTTCTATTAGAAAACAATATTTACCACAGCATATTTCACAACAAAGAAGAACCATTTTTTATTCCTCAATCATTTCGAACAGAATACAAAAACAGTTATAATAACTCTCGTTTAGCCTTGGTGGTGTTTTCTTAAACACGACACCTCTCACGACTTGCAAGTCCCTTTCAATTTATGAATATATCTTATATATATACGAATATCCAAACAATAGGAACATCCAGCCGCTGCTGTGCTATTCCTGATCCTGTGTGCCATTCTAATAACAATGTTGCCCTTTGTAGACCAGACCAACAGCCTCCCACAATTCAACACAGGAAAACATGTCCTCTAATCACTACAATCGGTAAGAGAGGAATCCATCAACAGCCTACTCGTCCTTGAGGCCTTAAGTAAAACATCTTTGTTCAGCGATAATCATAATAACATATATTTAAAAACATTAGTATAGTACGGTCGGGTACAATCACAGAGGATTGGTAGATAATTGCTCCTTCTCATCCAGAAAGGCATCATCCAAGCACACTTGGTTAAGACACGATTACAATAGCTGCTATAATCAGTTGTTTCTGTAAGAGAAGTGGTGGGTTGTAACAGCAGACAGCTGCCACTGAACAGAAACATCCTCTTTGGTCTTTAAGAGAGGCTTTTTACAGGAGAAATAATATTGATGCTCTCTATCAAAGGGAAGAGATAGTGTACAGCTATTGAGGTTTCAATGTTCTACTACATTATGGAGTAAATATTTAGACAGCATAATTCCATTGGAGAATAGAAAGGGTGCATGGTGTCAGTGGTTTATTTCTACCGTACATTTTCAAGCTGTGACACATACTGAAGGCGGTGGACCCCAGGAAAGCCTCGGGGCCGGATGGCGTCCTGGGACGGGTGCTGAGAGACTGCGCCGACCAGCTGGCCGGGGTTTTCACCAACATCTTTAACCAGTCCCTGTCCCAGGCCACCGTCCCACCCTGCCTGAAAACCTCAACTATCATCCCAGTCCCGAAGAAAAGCACGGTGAGCTGCCTAAACGACTACCGCCCGGTGGCACTCACACCAATCATCATGAAGTGCTTCGAGAAACTAGTCCGGGCCCACATACTCACACGCCTCCCGCCCAACCTGGATCCATACCAGTTCGCCTACAGAGCCCACAGGTCCACAGAGGACGCCATAGCGACGACTCTCCACGCCACTCTATCCCACCTGGAGAGGGGAAACAGCTACGCGAGACTGCTCTTCGTGGACTTCAGCTCCGCCTTCAACACCATCCTTCCAGACAGGCTAGTGACCAAACTACTAGACCTGGGTCTATCACACTCTATATATATGTGCGTGGATCAAGGACTTCCTGACCGACCGCCCCCAGAGGGTGCGGGTGGGCCCCCACACCTCCACAGCCCTCAGCCTCAGCACTGGGTCACCCCAGGGCTGCGTGCTAAGCCCCATCCTCTACAACCTCTACACCCACGACTTCACCCCCGTCCACCCCAGCAACTACATCGTAAAGTTTGCAGACGACACCACCGTGGTGGGATGTATCTCGGGGGGGGACGAGGCGGCGTACAGGGATGAGGTAGAGCAACTGAGCAAGCTGTGCAAGGTTAACAACCTGCTGCTAAACAAGTCAAAGACCCAGGAATTCATCGTAGACTTCAGGAGGAAAAAGTCCGAGATCCAGCCCCTGCTCATCGACGGAGAGAGCGTGGAGAGAGTCTCAACCCTCCGATTCCTGGGACACAACATGCGGGATGACCTGGCCTGGAAGGACAACACTAAAGGCACCATCAAGAGGGCACAACAGCGGCTATACACCCTGAGATGCCTCAGGAAACAACACAACAAGCAGGAGATACTGGTGGCCTTCTACCACGGCGCAGTGGAGAGCATCCTCACCTTCGGCATCTCCAACTGGTTCCACAGCTGCACAACAGCGGAGAGAAACGAGCTACAGAGAGTCGTGAGAACAGCACAGAAGATCACCGGCGCCCCCCTCCCCTCTCTGGAGGAGCTGTACAACACACGCTGTCTCAGGAGGGCCTCCAAGATCTCCAAGGACCCGACCCACCCTGGGCACGTACACTTTGTCAAGCTGCCCTCGAACAGGAGGTACAGGACCCCGGCCGCTAAGACAAACAGACTGAAGGACTGCTTCTACCACAGGGCCGTCAAGGCCCTGAACACAGAAAAGGCCTAAGTTCTGGGCCCAGGACAGTCCGGACGGATTGTATGGCAGCTAGTGCTGAGGCACAAACATGTACATTTTCAAGCCTGCAAACTGTGACACTTAATGTCACAAATAATGTGAAAAAATACTCTTTGTGCAATATGACAACACTAGTTGACTATCTGTGCAGTATAGTACAGTGGATTGTGTACATAGCCTTTATTGATGTAAACCAGCTCATTACCTTCTTGTGATTTTATGCATCTATGCTTTTTCTAAAATGTGTTTTCTTTTTCCTTTCCTAACACCAGGGGAGCCACCCCTCCTAAATTTCGTTGTTTGGTACCTGTACTGTAGCAATGACAAATAAAGTCCATTCCATTCCATTCCATTCCATTCCATTCCATTCTAAGGAGGAACAAAAGGATACAAATGCTATTACGTGAGCTTAGAATTAGAAGGTTCTATCTCCGTTTAGGGTAGTTCAGAGATATTGAGTGTCAAAGTGTTTACATTCCATTATGTTTTGTGAGATGGAACCTTTGTATTTGCTGAATTACTAACTCAACAATTTCAACAAAATAACACCACACAGGCATTAATAAACACCTAATGGATCAGATTATGTAAAAAACTCAATTTTGACAAAAATGGAGATAGAACCTTATAATTCTAACGTCACGATTACCCAACTACTATAGCTACCTCGCCAAATCGCTATTTCCCATGAACCTAAACGGCTGAGAATGTGCATCTTACTTTAAATACAAATCCTCAATGTTTTCAACTTTGCTTACACCTGTGTCATATTCCACATTTCCATGCAAATTGCACAGTACGAAAAAACCCAAACACAGCATGTCACTCACGACATTGTAACACACATAGCACATCCTGGATTAAACATGTTCTGCCTCTCTGTGATGAAACAGTTTGTCTCTCGGTAATGAAATGCAGATAGCAGCAGCTTACTTTGCCTGGGGCAACTCTTACCATGTCAACACAGAAGTTTGGGAGTTTTCTTCCTTCGCTCGCTAAGTAGGTTAAAACCACTTAAAATGTCCTCATGATAATTACTTACAAAAGTATCAGAGGAAAGTGTGACAGGTGACGCAGAGGCTGCAGTCATATTATTAGACTGTTTGTTTGTAATCATCCCAACATCTAAAAACCATTGACATTTGTCTATTCAGTATTCTGTTTCTTAGGAAAATAAAAGTCTCTTTTTAATTCCATGGAGTCGCTGAACTTTACAAGAACAAAATTATTAAAAGACGGTTGGCTTCTGCTTCTTTTCTGTTTTGTCATAGAGACGTTTTATTGGCATGACTTTTACCTCATTAGTTTAACCTCTGAAAAATAAGAACGTTTGCCTTGGAAAAACAGAATTAGAGCAATGTCAAATCGCTATTTCCATATTTGGGTGTATATGGATATTATTGCATTAAATCCTATAGGTCACCCTGCAATGTCTGTTAAGCTGTGTTTTTTGGTTTCCTTACATACTCCCATTACATGAGTGCACCTTGGTTCCACTTAGGCCGCCATCTTGATTGATTATAATAAGATTACTATTGTTCATAATGCCAATTCATGTTGCACAGTGTCTGTCAAAGCTGCTATGCTGGTGCTATGTTGATCATTTTTCATGTTTTGGGGCGGTGGTGCACTTTCATAAGACAAATATCCTCCTTCTTACCTCATTTACATTTACTATAAATGAAATCACAGCAGTTTGACAACACACATAGTATATGTCCCAAACATTGTTTTGGAAAAGTGGCCTACCCAGATATCTCCCCATCCATCGTGTGAAAAACGCAGTGTCATTACACTGAAAGCTGTTTGAGGAGAGAGCTGAAAACACTTCAGGTGCCTCCTGCCAACCCCACTCACCACCACACCAGCTCACTCAAACAAGCCCAAACACCCAGGCAATCACTGCCTCTGCTGTCTGATTACTATCCATCGCTGGCTGATGGAGATGAGGGTGGGATAAGGTAAACGTAAACAGAGGTGGTACCAGCCAATGAGATGACAGGGCGTAGATGAGACAGATAAGGGCGAAATAAATGCGAGGTATACATTCTTCTCTCTGAGAATCCGGCCAATCACAAAACAGCAGAGATAAGAGAAGTTCACAACACAACCATGAATGCTCTTTGATGTTTGTGTTTTTAAGATGAACAGAATAATAGAGCTGGCCCTATTGTTACAGATGTTGAGAAGAAAATAGCATTTAAGTGCAAATTGGTGTTTTGGCTCCTGCTATACCAACTGGCAACTTCTGGTTGTTCTTTTCGTTAAGATTGGAAAGTAAGATGTTGAAAAATACTTGATAGAAAGGTCGATATGAATGTCAGTTGAAAAACAAATACAGTGAATGACCGAAGAATAATCACCATATTTAAGAAAACACCGAACATTTTATAAAAAGTGTTGACATTTCTAAATGGTGAAACCAATATCTACACAAAATACCATCAAATAAAAGCGAAGAATCTATACTTTAACGTCATGGTAATTGTTTGATTTCAATCCAAACATTTGGAGTAGAGAGCTAAAAGAAGAAACAATGAATCACTCTCCCTTTACTGACACAGGGCACTGTAGTTTACAACTGAAATTATACTGTTTGGAGTTGGCTGGAGTGAGCCTTTAAGAAGGTTGGTAATTTATTAATCAGTCATAATGTATCCCCCCCCCCCACCCCCTCCAAATGAATGAAACAACTCATAAAATAATGACCTGAATTCTCAAAATGAATTAGTAAATGGCAAAGACATTATGATTAAGGGTGGGGGAGGGGGGGGGGGAATGAAATAAGACACTTTTAATGTTAGTAATTGACAAATCAAGCTGAACGTGAGAACTAGGGGGATGATATTGGTGGCCCTTCCCTGGGTAGAACAGGAGCTCATTATTCTTGCTTACTGAGGTAGAGAGACTCTACATTCTAGGGAATCCCCCCCCAACCTCATCCCCTCATCCCACCCATGTCCCTTGTGAACGTGTTGATTGTTCTGTGAGAGATAATTTTGAGAGGAAACAAAGCAAATAACAGCAAACAAATTGCCTCTCATTAGTAGCTGGCACTGTAAGTCGTCAGAGTTCATACGTTTGTTCTTTGTTTCCGTATTATACGATTACAGCTGCTGAGCTGTTTTGTTGAGGTGAGATCCACAAGTGTGTCTCACACCCGCAAAACACTGTTTACCTCTTCGAATCCTGTGTGGAGGCAGAAACCCAACAGCTAAATGTCCAATGTCTGAAACTGCTAGTCCATATCCAGGGGTTCTATCATTATTTGGGAGGATGCTGTTTGGAACTTGAATTGCGCTGCCTATGGCCAGAGGTGTTAGATTTCAGACAAACCTACTAACCTTGCTCCTTTAAATGGAATGGAAACCAATGCCTTGTATTGGGGGGGGGGGGAAATAGCACCTCCGAAAAACATAAAAGACCTTCAAACCTTCCATTGTGTAACAAGAAAAAACAAAAACAAAGAGCACTTGAAGAACATATTTTCTTTCAGGCTCTGTGTGTTTCACGGCTGTTTGTGTTTGGTCTATGCACCGTCTGGTCCAGGGACTCCAGCATATGTCTTCTAGAGCTGGGAGCCCCCCAGACAGACAGTCTCACAGGCCTATAGGCACGGAGCCCACGACTACGGAGCACACGACTACCACAGATCAGCCCAGGCGAGGGCCTGCAGCCATGGGGGGGGGCAACACACACCCTACCCCAGGCCTAGGCGCCACGGCAGATGGCAGCGGAAGAGAGAAGAAGCAGCCATGTTTCAGACAGGGAGGGGAGGTTCACTCAATGAAATATGTTACAAGGATGAGTAGTGCTTTGACAGATTGTACTGAATTCTGTTTCAGGCATACTACACACTGCACACATGTGACCTAATTCACAAACATCGCGTGACCTGGATTGATTTTGCTCCTTTCCAGAAAATGCAACTAAAGAACTCGATTTGTTTCTTGGAGGTGTGGTTTGAAGTACCAGCCGAAGCCCAAGCGTAAACATTTCTCATGGGGAATCGGCATGTCACAAATGTATATACAGTATATATATTTTTAACAGAAGCACGAACACAGTGGATTCATATCCAAAGTTATTGTCTTTACACTTTTTAATCCATTTTGGGGCAAGAATGTATTTACAACAATATTAATAATATCATCTATTTACTACTACCATGACCACATATACCATTTTCAAAAGTGGTCTTTACGGTTCAGTTCCTCTTTAAGATGCATTTCCTATAACTACAATAACTCTTTTGCCCTTAGGCTCTCCTTCTACAGTTTCTCCCTCAGTTTTTTTCTCTCTTGTCTCTTCATAGGGACATAGAGGATGTATGGAACATTCTAGATTCTACAGTAGGTACTAATCACCAACAGTTAAGTCTAGGGGGAAGACAGTGAAATCAAACTTATGAAAGCAGAAGTGACAGAGAGAGAGAATGAGAGGGGTAGAGGGAGAAAGGAGGAGGAGGAGGAGGAGGAGGAGGAGGAGGAGGAGAAGAAGGTGCGAAGGGCTAAGACAGAGCTTGTGTCTGTCTGATGGGGCCAGTGGGGCAATGTGCTACAAGTCTCTGTTCTTGCGCCCTTGTAGGAATTGGAAGTGTGTGGGAGGCTAAGGGGTCGAAGGGATTCATCTGTAACATGTTCAGCCTCCTTTTTTAGGGGGGAGATGTCAGCCACACTCTAACACCCAGCTGAGGTAGAGAGGGAAGGAGAGAGGAGAAGAAGGAGAAAGCCAATTATTCAGCGTCTCCTATCTTTAACCCATAGGAGGTTATCCCACTTGTAAGGGATAGTGCTTAATTTCGACTTCTCTCTTTTTTTTCTTCTCGTTGTTTCACTTTGACAAATCCCTAAGCGTATTGTTTCAAAGAAAGTCTTATTTTGACACATCTCTGCGACAAACAAACCAAACCGTGTGGGACTGTCATTACGAAGAAGCCTGGGAGGATAGTTTGAGGTGAAACACACTCCGACACAACAATACTGTAGCTTATTGGATTACTCCTATTTTATAGTAATGGCGTTTTTAAAGTGTCATTTTTGACACCGTTACTTAACCCAAAGCAAGCCTCAAACGGTTGTGTTTCCATCTCCAAGAACGAAAAAAAGAAAACACAGAAAGGTCCAGGGCCATGGCCAGGGCTGGGGGTTCTACCCTGACCTGGGACCTTGGGGAGACTTTTGGTTTGGGGGCAGGCAATGGGTACTGTGCTCTCCCATCGTCTGGCTAGGCTAGTTTCTGGGACGGCTGCTTGTTATGTTACAGAAGCATGGAAATTAAATATAAACCGCTGGTTATTTGAGTCACGTTCAGAAGCATTTATATGCACCATTAAGTTTCCTCAGCTGCAGGTAAGCACCCGTTTCATTTAATGGGAAATGTAACAAACTTGCTGGCTAACTAAATGATCTATGCTAGTTTTCATGTACATTTGTGTATGAGTGAGTGTGTGTGTGAGTGTATGCGTTTAAATGCGTCACATTCAACCACACAACTCCTTTGATAGTTTAAGTCATGTTACGAAGACATTCAGTGGAGACATTTTTTATTCTTGATAGATAATTAATAGTATTGATAATGAATAGTTGTAGTTACAAGTACAGTTGTCATGCTGGTTTGAAGGTGAAACTTTGCTCCTCATTGCTCTCCCCAAGTCCTCAGAGTGACCCTGAGGGGTGGAAACACAACACACCAAAAATAAAAACACACACCAGTGCTTGAACTCAACAGAAGTCTAGAGTGGGACCCAGTATCTATTGGAAAAGTGCCAGAAGAGGAAATTACTTCAACTTCCAAAGTGAGTGGAGAGGAACAACACACAGGAACGACTCCTCTACAAGCCCCTCCCTCTGCTCTCCCATGACCAACAACCACGCCACTATTAAACCTGATTCTATTAAAACTCATAGAGACATTGAATCATTCCATTGAATTCATTCATTATCCTCTTTTCTGTCCCACCCGGTGATTTCCGGGAGTCTTGTCTGAAAACGAAGATGAATCTGTGGAACAAAGGCCCTTATGACCCGCTACCTAGGGACACGGAGGAGCCTCTTTCCCCCTGGCAGCTAATTGCAGAGGGAGTGTGTCTGGGCCAGCTGGCAACCCATGGAGCCCGACGCTTGATTTATTCCACAGTTGCATTACTAGATGGATGTGGCCGCGTGCAGATTAAGATTAGGATGCATGAATCAATGCAGCGGAGGACACAAAAGCATTATTGCCCGGGAGTAAACAAGGGAATCATCACCGGGGGAATCAATGTGCATAATTAAAAGGGTGATATGGAACAGCCATCCGTCACCAGGTCATAGAGGTGTCCACCCTAGTGTGTGTGTGTGTGTTTGTATATATATATATATATATATATATATATATATATATATATATGTGTGTGAGTGTATGCGTTTAAATGTATGTGTGTATGTACAGTGGGGTGCAAACATTTTGGCACCCCTGGTTTAAACGTCTGTTCCAATTAATCTCCAAGTGATTGAAAGCAAACCTGAACCCTAAATGCTACAAAGTTATACATGACACCTTTCTGCAAAATCGAAAGCAAGGTTTCTTTTTATTTTCATTTTTCAAATTAGTTTTTAAAAGATAAAAAAGGAAAAAAGGCCCTGTGCAAAGGTTTGGGAACATTTTGGATGATTCTTAGTTTCCTTTTTAGAACATGATTACTGAGGCCCACACCAAGGTCATGTACTTGTTAGGGCTTCAATGAGTCAGGTGAATATAATTCCACTGTTGAACTATAGATATATACTGAAGTAATTCAATGCCTTCAAACTACCCATTTCCAATGTCAGAAACATCATCAGT
>NC_137688.1:28337985-28345485 GCF_963989245.1 Nansenia antarctica
TGGGTGGGGGAGAGGGGGGCGGTGGGCATGCTAGCATCAGAGCCGACGGGGGTGGGGTGGGTCAGTAGGTGCTAGCATAGCGAAGCCGGCGGTGGCTATGGGCAGAACAAAATGGATCGACGTGGTATATGGATATCAGATGAATCAACATTCAAACACGTCACAGGAATCAACACTTCTGAAGAAGAAAAAAAAAGAATCATAACCTTTGATCGGGTGGGCAAGACGCACGTTTGGGTGGCCTGAGCTTCCCCGTTGCCCATAGCGACCGCCAGCCTCGGCCTCTACTAGAGCCCCCTTCAGTATGACCGGGTTTGCTTTAATGGCACCAGAAGAAGAAAATACAGTCAACTAATATGGAAAAATAAATGAATTATCCCTCATTATCACTCATTATCACTGGATTATCACTGCACTGAATGCGGAAGGTGAACAATTCACAAAATGTGTGTTGTATGGTAAAAGGGTCCAGTATGTAGATCTTACAAATAGGGCTACATGGCTAGGAGAAGTTGGTATCGATGAAGGAATGAGATCGCATGATAAAGTGTTCATCGGACAGCGCAGTTTCGGGTCCAGACGCTGTCGCTTTCTAAAATCTGGTGTCGTGGCTTAGCACTAGCCTTAACTTACCACGTGTACACTGTGTAGATATGCACACATTTGCCGTTATTCAGAAACGTAGTGTGTTAGATTTTATTCCGATTTTCAGCGGCAAAGACGGCAGCGAATCGCAAAAAAAACGATAAAGAAGATGTTAATATTTATGGTATTGTTGTTCTGATGCAGATAAACATGTTTCACGTGTCCGATATCACTCCTCATTCCGTTCCATGCATTATGATGAGCCTGTGTCTACCTGCTCCAGCCTCTCCCTCTCCCAACCATAAAGCCTCCATATTAATAAGCTGGCTAATTAGCTACGGTAATACCTTGCTAGGTAATAATGTTAGCTATAGCTATCTGACCCAGTGACTAACACTGACAGATATTGACAGCTTACAGTGGTTGGGGGTGGGGTTAACCAGCTGTTGTTACCGCCCATTACCTGGCTCTGCAGAAGTGTGAAAAGCTCCAAATCTTTGAGGGACCTTTTCTCTGCTTTAGTGATTTCAGGTGTAGCAACTTTCAAATACTCATGGCGTCTTCAATTTGTTTCCGATTTCAATGTATGACGCATTATTTGAAAGCTTACAAGTAAAAAACTGAAAAATGACTTTGCCTACTGGTTGCTCTTTTCACTAGCAGCAGTCACATATTACTTTCCGATCCACACCACTTTTCTTCAGTTCCATTTTGGTCCCCTCAGTGAGATTCCCATTTCTGTATTTGAGTACCTTTCTCCTGTCCTCTGGTGCTTGTGACGTCATTGGCTGTCTATTGCCATGGTGAAACACACAACACAAGTTGTTTCTCAGTATTCGGTTTGTTGGTTTCTCCGTATTCGCAGTGCACTCGCTCCCCGGTGCATGCATCTCTCGGCTCTACCTGTATAAAGATGATTAGTTGCCCTAGAACTACAGTAGAAAGTAATTAACCATCATTACTTACATGAGTGCTGTGTTGCCGGACCCTTGCATTACCACTTTCTCCTCCTGTGGTGCATGCTAGGAGTCTGCCAGCCAGCCTGCCAGCCTGCCACCCCCACACAGCTCAACCACTAAGTTTACATTCACAGAAGCCATTAAAGAAACTCATTACGGGAAGAAAGGGCAAAGACTCAAAGAGACTGTGGAGCTTATTCAAGCAGCTTGTTTTTCTCTGTCCTCTCTCTCTCTCTCTCTCTCTCTCTCTCTCTCTCTCTCTCTCTCTCTCTCTGTCCCTCTGCTCTCTCTCTCTCTTTCGCTCTCTTTCTTTCTCTCTCTCTCTCTCTCTCTCTCTCCCTCCGCTCTCTCTCTCTTTCGCTCTCTTTCTTTCTCTCTCTCTCTCTCTCTGTCTCTGTCACTGTCTTTGTCTCTGACTCTGTCTCTCTCTCTCTTTCTCTTTCTCTTTCTCTCTCTCTCTCTCTCTCTCTCTCTCTCTCTCTCTCTCTCTCTCTCTCTCTCTCTCTCTATTTCTCTCTCTCTGTCTCCATCAGTGGAGTGGATGAGTCCCCCATGCCCACCACGACCTGCCGTATACCATTCTGTAGGTTATCATGTTCGTCTACACCTTCCATTTACAAGCCCTCCACAGTTATATACACACATAAACAATCACACAAATACACCATGGTGTAAGGCACTCTGTTTATTGTACGTTACATGTTTGTCTCCGTTTGTAAACTGTTTGTCCATTGTCCCCGCTGTAGGTCTTCCGGGGTGTAGCGGAGATCGGCCAAACAGAGCTGTCAGGAGGGGGCGGGTCTTATAATGCGTGCGCATGGGGCTGGGATGGGTGTGTTCAAGAACCAGCATAGACCAAGTGTTAATTGACGGTTTGTGGGTATTGTTGTCGTTAATGTGTTTTGACATGTATGTGGATGTGTGTACTGTACTGTACAATACTTTGTGTTGTTAATATAGTAGAATATTGTATTTACAGACAAGTGAAGTTAGTTTGGTACTAACTAATTATGGTACGTGAACTTGGTATGTTCCAAGGGGGCGGGGCTTAGAGTTTAAGAGGGGCCCCAGAGTAAACCCTAGGCAGTCGGAGTTTGGGAGAGCCAGGATGCTGTGGCATAATGTATGCTTTGTCTTTGTCTACACGGGCCAAATAAATACACCTTGCATGAAAAGTGCTGCGACTTTGCCATAATTTGAGAAAGGAACCAGTGGTGGTACCACTCTTGTGACAGTATCACACACACACACACACACACACACACACACACACACACACACACACACACACCCCGGCCCACTTCGCCATCCACCCCTACTGTTACTGCCTTTTGTGCCTAGTCCTTGGTTATGTCACAGGGTTTCCTCCACTCAAATCCTCCATGAATAGGCGAGGAGAGAGAGGAGAGTAATAGCTAAACCCACCAGCCGCACCGCCAAACCATGCAAAAAAGAGCTCGCACTTCAATAAATGTGTACGAAACTACGAAGAGTCTACAGCTATATATCCAGTACCATACCCTATCTGTAGGAGTGATTTATATAAACAGATATACAGTACTAGTCGGGTTTCTCACACAGACGGTGAGGGATTTTGGGAAGTGCGATATAAGAGGGGTTTTATCTTGAGGCTTAGCAGGCCGTCTGTCAGCAGACTGGTGCAGAGCAATGGGATTTGGAGTTGGGCTTGACTCTTTGACTTTCTCATTCAAGTTCTTCTATGAGTCTTTGGTTTTCGAGGATCTTTGAATGTCCTTTGTGTGTGTGCGTGTGTGTGTGTCTGTGTCTGTGTGTGTGTGTCTGTGTGTGTGCTATGTATGTCTATGTATATATGTGTGTCTGTGTGTGTTATGTATGTCTATATGTATATGTATATGTATATATATGTGTGTGTGTGTGTTATGTATGTTATCCCCCTGGTATCTGGCTTCCCCTGCGCCATCTGCGGACGGGTGTGCGGCTCAAGGATCGGACTCAACGCTCACGAGAAGTGGCACCAGCGACAGCGTCGCTGAGACCCCCCCCCCATCCTTGGAGCAAGCGTCATCGAACACGATGGACAGCTAAGATGGAGATGTTATGTATGTCTATATGTATATGTATATGTATATATGTGTGTGTGTGTGTGTGTTATGTATGTCTATATGTATATGTATATGTATATGTATATGTATATATATATATATATATATATATATATATGTGTGTGTGTGTGTGTGTTATGTATATCTATATGTACATGTATATGAATATGTGTGTTATGTATGTCTATATGTACATGTATGTAAATATGTGTGTGTTATGTATGTCTATATGTACATGTATATAAATATGTGTGTGTGTGTGTGTTATGTATGTCTATATGTATATGTACATGTATATAAATATGTGTGTGTGTACAGTGAAGAGCTTGACAGTGGTCCGGAGGAGACCCCCCCCCATCATGTTCAAAAAGGATCAGCCTGTTGGACCAGCAGCGCTATACGCTATACTGGGGGGGGATGTATTACAGCAGATTTACGTCTCCGACCCTCCCGTCTGCCGCACGATTGGCCGACAGACACATCAGGACGTCCCCCTCCGGGCCCCCTGCTCTTTATCTTGTCAGAAAGGCAATCAGGAAAATAAGGTCTCGGAGATTTACTCCTGAGAGGTCCATGTAGGCTGGGAGGACCGGCCGCCACCGATGTATCGGCCCGCTCGCCGCTTTTTTTCCTCCCCCTTTCGCCAGGTGATGGATGTGAGGAGATCACTCATTCCTTATAACCCAGCGATGGGTGGCTATCCATCACATACCGGCCCCCCGCCCCCCCCCCCCCTCCGACAGGGGCCGCCCCTCGCCCCTCTTTTCCTCCCTCCCTGTCCCGCCATTGTAACATAAGCTGTCTCTCAAACTGACAGCCCCATCTCATATATCAGAGGCCACCAGCGCCACAGGACTCTATTATTTATAATCAGCCTCTCTCCAACACAGAACACTTACGTGAGCCAGCCAAATCACAGAGGTAGGTAGGTAGGTGTGTGTGTGTGTGTGTGTGTGTGTGTCTGTAAGTGAGAGAGCGAGTGAGTGAGTGAGTGTGCGAGCGTGTGTGAGTCTGTCAGTGAGAGAGAGAGTGAGAGTGTGCGCGGGCGTGTGTGTGTCTGTACAGTATGTGGTACATGTGCACCGTTATTTGTGTGCGCATGTGTGTGTTCTTGAATGTGTGCGGTTGGAGTGTCCGCCCTGAGATCGGGAAGGTTGTGAGTTCGATCCCCGGCCGAGT
Source organism: Nansenia antarctica (assembly GCF_963989245.1). Lineage (NCBI taxonomy): Eukaryota > Metazoa > Chordata > Actinopteri > Argentiniformes > Microstomatidae > Nansenia > Nansenia antarctica. Next base: position 28,342,793 of record NC_137688.1, read on the forward strand.
CGTACCAGAGACTGTAACAATGGTACCCGACACCTTCCTAACCCTTGGCACTCAGCAGTAAGGGTTGGATTGGGGGTAAGACCCTGCGACATACCAGCGTCATGTCCAAGGAGCTGCCTCACGCTATGGAAACAGGAGATAGGCTCCTGCCCTAAGGTCCATCGGTTCTCAAGGCTACTTCTTACTAGAAGCTTGGTTAGCAATACAATAACAAGCCACATGATCTCTACTGATCCATTTTGCAACAGAAGTGACGGGTTTTGCTGTCACAATACCCAAGCCGAGACACATTCTACACCCACATGAACACTTAATCAGCCATGAGGGGTCAGTTGAGTAAAAAATGAAAAGTTATATGTTTGCACTCGATCAAATTTCAGGACCCTCCTTTCATGACTTTTCCTAGATACTGTACGTGCGTTCTACCGCCCAGTATCCTTACATTTTCTAAATCACATCAGGATAAGCTAGTATAACGTTTTTTGCAGTTTTTCTGTGTAGGAAGCAGGCTAATTTACAAGCGGACAACTAGTGGTCGTTGTGTGTAAATAGCAGCTTCACATTGTAAAAGAGGGGGTGTTGATAACAAGCTGAATGGCCCTACCCACCGCTAAAGCCTGGTACACACATAAAGATAATCTGGACGATTTTGGCCCGATTTCCCCCTTTCCGACCTAGGACAGCAAACGCCCGATTATCGGATGGCTCTAAAGATTATCCTACAAGATTATCCTGTGGTGTGAGGTGTGTTAAGAGTCAATTTCTCCCGACAATCTGCTGGGATAATGGTCGGGGCCAACGATCGTAAATATTAAACACGTTCAATATTTACGATCAAAAGTCTTCTGTGCTCAAAACTGACAACTCCCGAGTCCGACTGTGACGTGGAATAGAATGTAGCCAATCAAGAAGCGAGCTGACTGACGCGTCTTCTTTTTTTCATTCTTCTGCACTTTATTTCCCCTGTCGCACGTGGCTGCCTCTACAGATCAGTCAGGGTACTGGGTACTAACCCTAACCCTAACCCTAACCCTGATCACTTGAGATTTCTGGCTTGGGGGACGAGACTCCAGACTGTCGGAGGACAGATCTTTATGCATGTGGTGGTCGTATATCGGAGCACACCACACACAATACGAACAAAAACTGTTCAATCCATGATTTTTTATCTTCATGTGTGGGGGTCTCTCTCAGATAAAACATCTGTTAAGATTTAGAAAATCCTTGTGTACCAGGCTTAAGTCTGTAAGACAAATAGTACGATACGATGTCAGCTTTCCATGGTAAAATGTCAGCTTTTCCATCTCCACTCTGGCAGCATGGAATCTGCTGCCAAGGACAACACACACACAGCCTGTCTCTCTCCAACTGAGATTATTTTCTCAGTGTGGAGTGTTTTGTTTGTGTAGGATTAATAGCACTGACAGTGATATAGTGCCGCCATTACGGCGTATGTAGTCTGCATTCCTTGGTAATTGGGTTAACATTTGGAAGCCCCAGGGGGTATGTGTGTGTGTGTGTGTGTGTGTGTGTGTGTGTGTGTGTGTGTGTGTGTGTGAGTTTGTGTGCTGGCGGATAATGGGGAGGAGGAAGGTGTAGAGGTGACAAGGGTAGGTTGGGGGTGGTGGAGGGGTGATGGGGTTGTGTGTGTGTGTGTGTGTGTGTGTGTGTTTAGGGTCAGGGCAGAGTGAGCTCACACACACACACACACACTCACACACACACACAGACACAGACACAGACACAGAGAGTAGATATACATACAGCTCTATGGTACCATGTGCACCTTGACTGTGTGTATTGCTTTTGAAGAGAAGTGTTCCAAGTTTTTTCGGAGTCATTTGTTTCTCTGAGTAAACACGTATGTTCCTCTATGGCGGTCTCTGCTTCTCTGTACTCACAATCATCATTTCTCTGTGTTTGTGTAGGGAGGGAGAAGAGGTGAGGGAGAAGAGGAGAGAGAGAAGAGCAGAGGGAGAAGAGGAGAGGGAGAAGAGGGGAGGGAGAAGAGGTGAGGGAGAAGAGGTGAGGGAGAAGAGGAGAGAGAGAAGAGGAGAGGGAGAAGAGAAGAGGGAGAAGAGGGGAGGGAGAAGAGGTGAGGGAGAAGAGGTGAGGGAGAAGAGGTGAGAGAGAAGAGGAGAGAGAGAAGAGGAGAGGGAGAAGAGGGGAGGGAGAAGAGGTGAGGGAGAAGAGGAGAGGGAGAAGAGGGGAGGGAGAAGAGGTGAGGGAGAAGAGGTGAGAGAGAAGAGGAGAGGGAGAAGAGGTGAGGGAGAAGAGGAGAGAGAGAAGAGGTGAGGGAGAAGAGGGGAGGGAGAAGAGGTGAGAGAGAAGAGGTGAGGGAGAAGAGGTGAGAGAGAAGAGGTGAGGGAGAAGAGGTGAGGGAGAAGAGGTGAGAGAGAAGAGGTGAGAGAGAAGAGGGGAGGGAGAAGAGGAGAGGGAGAAGAGGTGAGGGAGAAGAGGAGAGAGAGAAGAGGAGAGGGAGAAGAGGTGAGGGAGAAGAGGTGAGGGAGAAGAGGGGAGGGAGAAGAGGAGAGGGAGAAGAGGTGAGGGAGAAGAGGTGAGGGAGAAGAGGTGAGAGAGAAGAGGGGAGGGAGAAGAGGAGAGAGAGAAGAGGTGAGGGAGAAGAGGAGAGGGAGAAGAGGTGAGGGAGAAGAGGTGAGGGAGAAGAGGGGAGGGAGAAGAGGAGAGGGAGA
>NC_137688.1:28350485-28352985 GCF_963989245.1 Nansenia antarctica
AGCCCCCTTTATTTAATACACACGTCTTCATCAACTCCAGCCCCATTAAATACATCATTGGAGCGGTGATTAAAAATGAAACAGACTTAAATGCAGTAATCAATCATTTAATAGGTTAACAGGCTTAAAATATCAGGCTGCTTCATTTTCAACCTGAGCGATGAGGGGAAGTAAGCCTGGTCTGGAAATCAACTGTGACAGGTTTTATGCCGACCCCGTTAATACAATGTAGTGGTAGGCCAGAGCCACGGTGTGTGTGTGTTTGTGTGTGTGTGTGTGTGTGTGTGTGTGTGTGTGTGTGTGTCTGCCTATCTGTCTGTCTGTCTGTCTTTCTGCTGGAATACAATGTAATACAATGTAGTGGTAGGCCAGAGCCACGGTCTTAGTACAGCAGGTGTGTGGGTTTGTGTGTGTGTGTGTGTCTCTGCCTATCTGTCTGTCTGCTGTCATGCCTCTGTTCTGTTGTAGCCTAAGCATAGCGGTGGTGAATTTTCTCCTAGTTTTGGTATTTGAGTGTATATTCTTTCCGAGATATTTGACCACAGTACAGACCGGTCCAGGGGGAGCAATCCTGTTGAGGTTTATTCCAGCCCGGGCTATACCGTGTGGACATGGGAGGAGTGACCCAAACATACATAAATGGTTGGGTGTGTTGCTCCAGCTCTGGCTAAGTTATGCTAAGTTAACGTTGTCATTTCTGATGGCTTACATGTCTGGTAAAGAGGGAGGTGGAATGGCGTTAGCTAAGAAAGCCAACCTTGCTAGCCACAGCACTCTTCCAGGCTAACTAATCATGACCGCGGGCTAGAAGGGTATTACCATGATTAACGTCGCGATTATGGGCTGTTCTGGCCTGGTTTTCCTTATCGCAATGTACTTGTCAATTAGCCCTGTTCTGCAAAATTCCAGACGTTCATTTCGAATAGACTAGTCTCTGTGTGTCGCGTATGTGTGTCACCAGTGTGTGTGTGTGTGTGTGTGTGTGTGTGTGTGTGTGTGTGTGTGTGTGTGTGTGTGTGCGTGCGTAACTTTGTCTCATCAGCGTGATTATGCAAATGCAATTAGTTTCTTTATCTGTTCAAAGCTGTAAGGATAAAAGGATGGCAGGCTTGACCTGCTGGAGATCACATCTTTCCGTCGTGTGTTCAGCACAAGAATACCAATGTTACCACATTAACCCTGAGAGAGGAAACTGTAGGGAGGGAAAGAGGGAAAGATAGATTGGGAGGAGAGAGAGAGAAAGAGAGAGAGAGAGAGAAAGAGAGAGGGTGGGATGGAGGGAGAGACAGAGAGAGAGAGAGAGACAGAGCGAGAGAGGGAGAGGGAGAGAGGGTGGGATGGAGGGAGAGACAGAGAGAGAGACATAGAGAGGGTGAGATGGAGGGAGAGACAGAGAGAGAGAGAGAGACAGAGCGAGAGAGGGAGAGGGAGAGAGGGTGGGATGGAGGGAGAGTCAGAGAGAGAGAGACAGAGCGAGAGAGGGAGAGGATTGAGATGGAGGGAGAGAGAGAGACAAGGGGAGAGAGAGAGACAGAGAGAGAAAGGGGATAAGAAAGAAATGGTAATAGAGGGGAAGAAACGCCTGTGTGTGCAGGAAAAAGGAGAAGCTTGGAAGGGAAGAAGAAAGAAGCCATAATTGTCAGTAGCGAAGTCGATATCTCTGATGTGAGTTTTAGAGAATGCTAATCAGCGCCATGGTGAGGGAGGAAATCTCTCTCTCTCTCCCATCCTCTCTTTCTCTCTCTCACTCTCTCTTTCTGTCTCTCTCTTTTGCTATCTCTCTGTTCTGTGGGCAGTATCCTATTCACATCAACAATCTCTAGTGTGCAGATGAATTGCATTATCTCCAGACCCTAGTCTCTTTTTTATGTAAGGGGGCTACGGCCTCTGCCAAGCTCTACCTCGCTACCTCATAGTTGCTGCGTCAAGCACTGCTCTGGGACGGAGTGAAACATGTATCGTTAATCTCTCCTGTGTTCATGATTTTCTTTCAGAAATATGTCTGAAGATCCAACGCTGGATGGCTGGATTTGTTCATCGTTGATCCCATGTAGCCTCTTTGGTTTCCATCACTAGAGTAAACACTCATGAGCTGTGAGATGTGTGGTGGACTGTCAGAACAGACACAGGAGCGACGGGTTGAGTGAGTCAGAGCGGGATACGGGGATGACTAATATCTTTATTTGAACTTGGCAGGATTTCAGGGAGCTCGGGTGAAGGCGAAGAGAGAACTCAGATCAGAGAAACCTCAGAGTGTTTGGGCTTGTTGTTGTTGTCTTTTTCTTTGCCAGAGAGGCGTGCTGGCACGTACTGTACGTGGTAGTAGCCCCTCTTGAGTGTTGCTTGCTCTTTAAGGATACTTCATGTTGTGACTGTTGGATATGTGCTTGGGTGGAATGACGTCGACACAATGTGACAGCACCAAAGGGTATGTTGGGTGGATGTATGTGTGTGTGTGTGTGTGTGTGTGCGTGCGTGCGTGAGTGTGTGTGTGTGTGTG
>NC_137688.1:28355485-28375485 GCF_963989245.1 Nansenia antarctica
TTAGATTAGCATTTCATTTCCTGTAATTACATGATAATATATCACATGACGAAGACAGGCTTTGGAATGTATTTTTCTACAGGTTTACACTGCACATCACAGCTGAGTACCATGACTCTAACTATATACAGTGAGCCATATGGACCGCATTCATTCCATGGACTCGCTAATGACATTACTCTCTCGTGATGCTCATGACGGCAGTTCAATTCCAGAACAGCTCAGTAGGCCACAACGACGTGAGATCACATTTCATGGCTGTAACAGGAAATGTGTGAAAACTCTGCCTTTTTACCGCCTCACAACCGTGGCTGTTTTTCAGTCTACTCCAAACATTTAACACCCAGTGCAACAATGCAAATTGGACACCCTCTGGAGGTGGCAGAGGGAGGAAGAGAGTAGTGTGTGAGTGTGTGTGTAAGAGAGAGAGAGAGAGAGAGAGAGAGACTTATTTACATACCAAAGAACTCTGTATGTGGTTGCAATAAACTCCCTCCCTTATATTCTCCCTCTAGCCTCTGTCAGAAAACCCTGAAATTGTTTGTGCTCTGTTTTCTCTCTCCTGCTCTCCCTCCATCTTCGCCTGCATCCATTCTAATTGAGAGGAGGACCCCTCCTTTATGCGCCTCGTGTCCTCAACAGGATGTCAGACGTCCCTGCGGGCGCCCTAGTGAGGGGGGGCTGGCTCTCTCTCTCTGACGCTAGCCCTCTCCGAGGATAGTCTGGCTTTTCCAATTACCCCGTCCCACTGTCTGGGCTGCAGGACGCTCCCTCTGCCCAGGCCACATCTGCACATCATTAGGCTCAGAGACAGGGACTATTGTCGCGTCGGTGAGACTGACATGGACGGTGACCATCACACGGTGCCAGCCGGATTAGAAAAGCGAGGGTGGGAACACCCTCAAATGAGAGAAACAGGCTTCCGTTTAGGTGCCAGGTGTGGCAGCAGATGCTGACGATAAGGAATACCGGTGGTTGATTTAATGGTGTCACTCAAATTGAAAAATTATATGCTATTCATATAGCAAAAAAAAAACTAGAAGGAAAATATATATAAAACGGCCTTGCCTTTATCCATCACACACAACAGTCAAATTGCAGAGCTGCAGAGTAAAGTGAGGATGAAGTCACTCGCTGAGAAGAGCGGAGAGATAGAGTTCACCTTAGTCACTATCAATAAGTGTATTTTCTGCCCATGCCTTTATACAATACCGTATAGAAATTAGGCAGGTCCCCTGTTTTGTGTGTAGCCTAAGCGTTGATGGCCACAAGTGCTCCGCAAGAGAATGCTTTATGCTTTGAGTTGATCTGATACTCTTGGACAGATGTAGGCAAAGACAGCATTACAGAGCACTGTTGTTGAACTTTAACACCAATTCAGTAGTAGAATTAAGAGGGACATTACATTTTTTTGTGACATTGGTCGCAGACTCTGAGAGAGACGAGTCATTACGACAAGATCACGTCTACACTGTGGTAAGATCCAGTGGCCTGGTTCAATCATCATAGGTTTACATGAACCTAACCACCGGTGAGGCGTTTGACAGTTGCTATTTAATGAGATGAATGTTGCATCGAGTGTTGTTCTAATCTAGTCGGTTAGCATGTAGCATATGGGGGAGCAGTCTTGTCGTCTCATGTTCTATTCAGCTCTGAATCTAAGAGTGCGTGTGATTATGTGACACAGCAGTATCTAACCTGTCAAAGCTCGCAGAGCTTTAAGCTGTCAGACATAAGGCTCGCAAAGGCTCTGTCACATGCTCTGTTCCACTCACCTGATTCATGATTTCTGCTAAGTTAATGCAACAGGTGATCATTGTCATCATCATCATCTTCGTCACTACGGAAAATAATGATCATCATCTAGAGAAAGAATACAAAGCAGGGGGGATGAACAGCAACCCATTGTAAAAACAAAACACGGTGCAGCAGCTTTCAGTCACGCTGCTGCATGCTCCTGGAACAAACTCTCTGAAGAAATCAAACAGGCCCAAACCCTTAACATATTTAAATCTCAGCTAAAAACCTTCATGTTTTGCACCAGTTATGATTAAACACAAACACTTCTATCAATGTCTTTTTTCCATTAACTATTTTTCCATATAAAATGTTTTATCTATTTACTTCTTATATTTGCTTTTATTCATTGTCATTTTTATTTTCTTATGCTCCTCTTGCTGTATTTTTAAATAATGTATGTAAAGCACTTTGAATTGCCCCTGTTGTATGAAATGTGCTATACAAATAAACTTGCCTTGCCGTGCCTTGCCTTGCCATGCTGACGAAAGCCATGCTGACGACAGTGTGAGCGAAGGATGATGAATATCCTTCAAGTAATACAGTACAAAAGGTGATGGCGAAGACCAAGATGCCGCCTCCTCACAGATCTCCTCTGCCACTGCCACTGAAGTTGCCATGGTGCCGGAGGTGGAATGAGCCCGAACGCCATCCGGCACATGCTGCCCCTTAGACTCGTACGCCAGGCTGATCGCCTCTCAAAGCCAATGACACAGCCGCTCTTTCCAGAGTGGTTACCCTGCTCTCTGTCCGCCGTAGCGGACCAGAAGCTGGGGAGAAGACCTCAGCCCTGCCGTGCGCTTCTCATACTGTGCCAGAGCGCGTACCGGGCCCAAACAGTGTAAGCGCCTCTCCCTCTCTCCCCCTCCCCAAACCCGTGATTAACAACCGTAGGGATAACAGCCGGGTTAGGGCGCAACACAGCTTTTGTCTGATCACCGGATATGATCAAACAATCTGTCTGTGTCGACAGAGCACATAAATCACTCACTCGCTTAGCCGTAGTCAAGGCGAGGATAGGCTTGTCTTGAGAGACAGCAAGTGGAGCGACACAGTATCAGTGGGTTCGAAACGGGGGCTCGCACAGACCGATATGTCCCACTTGGTCATTAGCGTCCTGGGAGGGCGTCTAAGCCTGTGCACTTCAGTCAAAAATGGCTGAACTAGTGAATGACTGAACAATGTTGTTGTTGGCAGGGGTAATTCTGACCGGCAGAGAACCGGCCACACGCTGATAAGCTGGGCCATCCCCCGCTCTGGTAGTCGGGTCTTCTCTGGAGCCTCTCCTTGGGCGCTGGAAGCCGAGGAGGCCGAACGGGGGGGAGAGGGGGGGGGGGGGCTGCACTGTCACAGGCACAACTGCCTGTCGACGGGCTTGTGATGGAGCAGTAGGTCGCTGGAGGGGACGGTGCTTTATCAGCTGCTTCCAAGTCTCCTTTAGGCCAGCTAGTCGCGACCCTTCCCCTGACATCGGCGCATTCAAGAGCGCCATCCTGTCAGCCCCAGCCATAGTTGTCAGAGACGACCACAGGTGACGCTGTTGGACCACAGCTTTCCACAAATGGACCACAGACCTCGCCGCCACAAATCGCCATGCCCTGAGCGAGATGAAGGGTCGGCCGCACACATCTTCGCCTCTGTCCCTGATAAACCGTCCCGTCGATCAGTGGTGATTTTCGCCTTCGCCGTATTCAGCGCGACGATATCGTTGGCTGCGGCCGCCGTCGTCTGCGCTCCTAGCGCGTAGCTCTTCTCCACCAGCCCGGAGGAGAAGCGGTCACGCTGGTTGGGCAAAAGCGCCTTGCTGGTGGTGGTAAACCAATAGGAGCAGAGCACAATGAGGAATATGTAACATGTATCAAGTTATCTCCTGTCTGGTCACTGTAGATTAGTTTTGTGGATGAGTTTTGTGGGTATCCAAGCGGCGTGCTCACACCTTGAAATAGATTGTAATTGGGCGCTTAGGTGGCGTAGCGGGTTAAGCGTTGACCATGTATCCGCAGGGTCCCCGGCTGGGGACAGCAAATAGAATGAATAGAATGAATAGAATGAATAGAATGGTCTTTGCCTTTTTAAAGTAATAATGTGATCAGAAGTGTTAAACACCTTTGTGAATACACTTTTTTTCTACAGACGTGTTGATGGTCTCAAACAGCAGTGGACCAAGTTCAGGCCAGTAAGACCAGTATAAATCACATGGGGATTCCATCTGGGCAAGGTGCTCTCCATTTATTTATTGTATTGACAGTGTGCCATAACTCCTGAAGGGGGCTCCTAGTGATATAGGTTCGTTTGTCAGTTAATTTGGTGAGCTTTCAATTACCTAGGAAATACTCACAAAGCTTAAATGATAGGTTTGCTTTGTATTGCTGTTCCTAGAAAAAATCGCCCTCTATAGTCATCTTTCCCGTCATCTAAATATCAACGTCTTTTGTGAGTACACAGGCTTGAACTCGTTAACTTTCAACAATGTGGCTATTGAGCAAGTACAGGACACAAAGCTTCTTGGCGTAACTTTAGACTGTAAACTAACTCTAAACTAAATGTTATTTCTATTATGTATTCCTGTTTGTGGATAGTTCTTCTTTGTAATGTGTTTTGTGATGTTCACTAAAAACTAAGGCGAGTGAGCATTGCTGACTTTTATGTTTATGCTTTTTAGTTTTTATTTGTTGCTTTATGCTTTGCATCAGCTAATGGGGATCCTAATAAATCACATCAAACTCAGTGGGACCCACTGCTGTCCTCTATACTGAGGTACTGGGTTCAGGACTGTCCTCTATACTGAGGTACTGGGTTCAGGACTGTCCTCTATACTGAGGTACTGGGTTCAGGACTGTCCTCTATACTGAGGTCCTGGGTTCAGGACTGACCTCTATACGGAGGTCCTGGGTTCAGGAATGTCCTCTATACGGAGGTCCTGGGTTCAGGACTGACCTCTATACTGAGGTACTGGGTTCAGGACTGTCCTCTATACTGAGGTACTGGGTTCAGGACTGTCCTCTATACTGAGGTCCTGGGTTCAGGACTGTCCTCTATACTGAGGTCCTGGGTTCAGGACTGTCCTCTATACTGAGGTACTGGGTTCAGGACTGTCCTCTATACTGAGGTCCTGGGTTCAGGACTGTCCTCTATACTGAGGTCCTGGGTTCAGGACTGTCCTCTATACGGAGGTCCTGGGTTCAGGACTGTCCTCTATACTGAGGTCCTGGGTTCAGGACTGTCCTCTATACGGAGGTCCTGGGTTCAGGACTGAGGTTTTTCAATTGACTTAGACAACTGGCCACCTAGTTTGACCTCTTACCTACAGTCCAATATTCCATTATCTATGTAAATGTATATCATTTGTCAATTGAGTGCACACATGTTGATAGGGAATGTAAAGCGTGTATTAGTGTGGTGAATGTAAAGCGTGTATTAGTGTGGTGATCCTGGCCTCTGTAGCCTAACACATTTGCACTTCAAGTGGTTATTCTCTGTTTGGAGTACTGGGTAGAGTACTGGATAGAGTACTGGATAGAGTACTGGGTAGAGTACTGGATAGAGTACTGGATAGAGTACTGGGTAGAGTACTGGATAGAGTACTGGATAGAGTACTGGGTAGAGTACTGGATAGAGTACTGGGTAGAGTACTGGATAGAGTACTGGGTAGAGTACTGGATAGAGTACTGGATAGAGTACTGGGTAGAGTACTGGATAGAGTACTGGGTAGAGTACTGGGTAGAGTACTGGATAGAGTACTGGATAGAGTACTGGATAGAGTACTGGGTGTAGAGTACTGGATAGAGTACTGGATAGAGTACTGGATAGAGTACTGGGTGTAGAGTACTGGATAGAGTACTGGATAGAGTACTGGATATAGTACTGGATAGAGTACTGGATAGAGTACTGTATAGAGTACTGTATAGAGTACTGGATAGAGTACTGGATAGAGTACTGGATAGAGTACTGGATATAGTACTGGGTAGAGTACTGGATAGAGTACTGGGGGTAGAGTACTGGATAGAGTACTGGATAGAGTACTGGATAGAGTACTGGATAGAGTACTGGATAGAGTACTGGATAGAGTGCTGGATAGAGTACTGGATAGAGTACTGGATAGAGTACTGGGTAGAGTACTGGATAGAGTGCTGGATAGAGTACTGGAAAGAGTACTGGATAGAGTACTGGGTAGAGTACTGGATAGAGTACTGGATAGAGTACTGGATAGAGTACTGGATAGAGTACTGGATAGAGTACTGGATAGAGTACTGGATAGAGTACTGGGTAGAGTACTGGATAGAGTACTGGGTAGAGTACTAGACAGAGTACTGGATAGAGTACTGGGTAGAGTGGCTGCCTGAAAAAACTAATGATCAGTGTTCAAGCCCCATCATTGCAGATGTTATACATTAAAGATATATATATATATATATATATATATATATATTGTTAATTATATTATGTAATCTACATTTCTTTATGATGTGCATATTATTATGTTGCCACTCTTGTTGTTCTCTCTCATATCTCATGTTATCGTTGTTTACTTTCAGTGATTACATCGATGACACAGTGTGGAAAAACCAAACAAACTACCAAACAAACTGCGTTTTAGTGTGTGGATGTTGCTTTTAGCAACAACATTGTTATTGTTATAGTATTTACAAAGCCCTCTCTTGTAACATTCTCTCTACAGCAGCATTCAGAATAAAGGATCACATTGTATATTTTTGTGACAATGTTTTGAGTCACTTTGTTCTAACAGTGGACATTTTCCCAACTTTGGAGGCCACTGCCAATAAAGACTAGGCAACACCACTGAGAAATCTTAAAGTGGATTTAGAGAGGTAGACTCATAGTCCACTTTCATTTCAAGCACGTACTGTATATCTGTCTTGAAAATGAATGTGCTGCCATGTATTACAGTTTTTCCCAATGGTTTAAACTCATTTCCTGAACTTGAGCTCAATTTCTCAAAACCCTCAACACAAAACTGGAAAACTTCAAATGTTCTCAAAACTCCCAAATCTCTCAATACAGATTATTTCCACCAAAGCGATACACACAGCTATCATATGAATATCTCTTACAGAGCATCAATAAAACACCGGTATGCAAAATGTAAAACACTATCATCAAAAATATGTTTAAAAATGAAGAAAAAAAGGTTTGGGCTTCATGAGGCCATGGTTGCTGACTTGAGGCCTGTGAAAACAACTGCCAGTGATGGCCAGTGAGGGTTCAAAATGTCAGTGAAGACCGTGGCTAGCTGCCCAGGTCTGAGCACACGGCCAGGGCCAGCAGCCTTGCCTTTTATTCACCTTACTCAGCGCGCAGCACACATCAGTGTGTGGAGTGTGAGGTGGCTGGTCATCACGGCGGGGCTCAGATGTGACGGCTGGGTCCTTGTTCTCCTGGTCGCAGTGAGCATAGAAGTGGTTAAGCTCGTCGGGGTAGGTAGGCAGTGCTGGTAGGAGAGGCTGTATTTTTGGCCTTGTAGTTCATGATGGCCTGGACAACTTCCAATATGTGGCAGGGATCGGAGTTGTTCTGGAAGTGCTCAATCTGAAGTTGGTGGTTGTGTTTGGCCTTCCTGATGCCCCTCTTCAGGCTAGGCCTGGACGAGCTGTATAGGCCTCTGCGCTGCCAGATCAAAAAGCGACATTGCATGCCTTTAGCAGTAAGCAGAACTCACTGCTCATCCAAGACTTCTGGTTGGGGAAAGTTCTGATCTTTTTGTAGGTGGTGACACTGTTGACCCATTGATTGTATTGATGTTATCCAGAACGGAAGAAGCATGAATCAATGTCCGTGTGGGAGTCCAGGGTGGCAAACATACTCCAGTCAGTGTGTTGAAACTGGTGCTGTAGTGTAGAGTCTGCTTCCTCTGGCCAGACTTTGACTGTCCTCACTATTGGTTTCACACATGTCGAGTGGTGTTTACTTATGAGTATGAGAAGTATGAGAGGTGCTCAGATTGTCCGAGGACGGGGAGGGGAATGGTTTTGTAAGCCTCCGCAATGTATGTCTAGCCTACACAATCTAGATTGTTGTCTCCTCTAGTGGGGCAGACGTGTTGCTGTTGGAGTTTTGGGAGTACAGTTCTCAGGTTGGAGTGGTTGAAATCCACTCCAACAATAAAAGGTTCCATCCGGGTGTACAGTTTGTTGTTTGCCAATTCATAGCTTTCAGTCACGTGGTTTCTTCCCTAGCAACCACCAACCTGACGGGCAAAAAGTATCATAGCAACATCGCTCAACATGGCTGCCTACTATTTAGACCACCTCACTCATGAAGAACTATCAAGATACACGACGGTGATAGGAGTGGAGGATTGACACCATTCAAATAGTGTTGGATTCCCTGTCTTCTACTCTATCCGGACACGTTGGAATTATTTTCCTAACCCCCGGAGAATCAAAGTTATTGACCTGCAAAGGGTGCGTCCTTGACCGGCTAACACTGGTTATGGAGGTGGTACAAACATAAGACTATTATTGCTAAATTCACCATCAGTATACGGTCATTTTGAGCCCTTAACCACCGCGCTGACACCCCGAGAAGATATACTTTTAATATGAAACTCGATCAACCGGGCGTTCACCGGCTGCTGGACGAAACTCCCAACTCCCGCTGTCAGCGAGGCGAGGGAATATTTATATCCGGGAATTCGCTCCTTGCTGTGTCCACGGTGATAGGAGTGGAGGATCGACTCCATTCAAATAGTGTTGGATTCCCTGTCTTCTACTCTATCCGGACACGTTGGAATTATTTTCCTAACCCACGGGAAATCAAAGTTATTAACCCGCAAAAAGTGGGTTTTGCCCGTGGGTTTTGCCCGCAAAAAGTGCCTTTTGCCCGTCAGGTGGGCGTTTCCACTATGCTGTGACGTCACATGAAAGCTATGAATAGCAGCATAGAGGTTTTTTTCATTGCTATCTTAGCATTAGCATCCAGAGGGATATAGGCTGCAGTAACAACAATAGCTGTACCCTCTCTGGGCAGGTTAAAAAGGCCTACACTTGATCCTTAGGTAGTCCAGATTGGCAGAGCAGTGACTCTCAGTAATAGCAGTGTCCATACATCCATACACAAGTTCTGTTGACGTAAATGCACAGTCCCCCTCAATCTCTCATTGAACCTGAGGCCTCTGCTGTCCACGCTAAAGACATCGCATCCCTCTAGTTCAGTCGTACTGTTGGGGGATACTGTTGTTGATCCATGTTTCCATGACAATCATGATGCCGCAGCCCACGGACCTTGTTTGTGAGGTGATCCGAAAGGTCATAGCACATCAGTTTTGTTCGCTAGGGAGCGTACATCGGCGAGGAAGATTCTAGGTAGCGATAGCCAATGGGGATTTGGCTGCAGTCTGGCCCTGTGACCCACCTTGTTGATGTTTACCATCACGTTGCCGACAACGACGCGCCTCTGTCTCCACGGGGCAGCGGGAGCAACGGCCCGCCATGATTTCTCTTGGGGAAGCTGAAGGTGGTCAAATACACAAGTTTGTGCATTGATATTTCATATCCAGTAGTGCTGGCCAGCTGTATGAAGGGTACGCAAGGCTTGATGGTATTACTTGATGGTATGTATTTGATAACATAATTGGTTATTTATTGTTTGACATATATTGATATTATTATTATTGACAAAAGTACCTTAATGTGTTCCTTAATTATTTGACATAAATGAACGGAATGGAAAGAGAGCAGTATCTACTGCACTGTACTACTGTGGGTGGCTGTGGCGCAGGAGGTAGAGCCGCCGTCTAATGATCGCAAGGTCGGTAGATCGGCGGTTCGAGCCTCGGCTGGCCACATGTCGAAGTGTCCTTGGGCAAGACACTGAACCCCAAATTGCTCCCAGTGAGCGGGCCGGCCGGCGCCTTGCATGGTAGCTTGCCGCCATTGGTGTGTGAATGTGTGTGTGAATGGGTGAATGAGAGGCCGTTGTAAAGCGCTTTGGATAAAGGCGCTATATAAGTGCAGTCGATTTACCGTTTACTGCAGCATTGCTGCGCTAATGACATGGAGATGACCTTGCGTTGTGAACGCTGTGTTAAGGTGTAACACACCGCAAGTAACAATTGGGTCCTATAAGACAGCCTCTTCACTTCGACAGCCTGAAGAGATTCCAAGTGAGCACATTCAGAGGCAGGCCTTCCCAGTTTAGTTTTGACCTTTCACAGGCCAAACCCATAGATCCATCAACTAGGGAATAATTGGCCCTACACTAGGGACAATAAGTCCTTGCACAACAGGATTTGACAAGGGGGTGGAGTAGAGTAGCTGAGCTATCTGTGAAATCCGAGGTTTCCTGCGCGATTTGTGGTCATCGGGAACCCAACTGTTCAACTCTCACTTAGACGTGGAAGGGATTAGGCCTTTTCATACCAACTTCCAGGTACATTATCATTTAGCAATTAAGTGTGTTTGCTTTAACTAGACAGTAATGATTTTAGAATTATTAGAATTATTTTCCCCATGGGATGTATAAATATTCAAATGAATACATTGTGTTCATCGTCATCATCGTCATCATCATCATCATCATCATCATCATGGTTATCATCATCATCATTATCGTCATCATCGTCATCATCATCATCATCATCATATTCATATTCATCATATTCATCATGGTTATCATCATCAACAACTATATTAACACATCATCTTTGACATGATGGACTGCTCCAGCAGCTCCTGACACCTGATAGTGACATGTGATAGCAGTCTTGTCACTGGTGCGTCTCTTTCCCTGCCTCCCAGGCCCTGCCACTGACACATCCTGTCAAAGGCTGGCGCTCCGAGGGATCTCCCATGTGACAGGCAGCAGGGCTCCGAGACAGGGGGACGACGACTTCAGATTGACAGAGTTCCCCCCCACCCCCCAGGGCCTCACCTGAGGGCTACGGCTAGCTAGACACTCCCTGGAGCTAACGGAATGGTGAAAGGCAACCAGATGTAATTCTGTCAGTTTTACCTGCAGGTGAGAAACTGACAGATGGAAAAGGTGGGTCAAGTAAGCGGTAAGAGTGATAGGGAGAGCACAGGGAATCCATGTCAACTCGTAGAAATCACTTTATCTAGGTGTGTTTTTTGTTTTCAAAACGAAAGGGAAAAGTATAGTATAAAATGAACGATACAACTTTTCATACACAACAGCATTACAACACGTCTTATACTATCATGCACACACATATATATACACACACAGAGACAGACACACGCACACACTCTCTCACACACTCTCTCACTCACTCTCACACACACTCACACACACACACACACACACACACGCACACAGATGTGTACAATTGTATCAAACTTGTTGATTGTGTGCATCGGTTCAGCAGTAAAGAGAATTATGGAGGAAAGCAAACAGTAGGATGGATTTAATAATTCACCTGCCCGTGCTTTTAGTGACTTGAAAAATACATCAATTTCCAGACTAAAAGGGAATAGGGCATTAGATTTAGATTTATCGTTCATTCTCATTGATCAACATATTGTACTGCAGCACTCCCGGATATAGAGAAGGACGGAGTGAGAGAGAGAGAGAGAGAGAGAGAGAGAGAGAGAGAGAGAGAGAGAGAGAGAGAGAGAGAGAGACCAGGGGTGGGGTGTGTGTTGGATGGGCAGAGAGAAAAAGAAAGGATGGAGAAAGAGGGAAAAACAGGGGAGGGGGGTATCAGTATTAGTGACTTGTTTGGGTGAGAAACAGTACAGCTTAATGTGAGTTGCAGACACTTTACTGTATAATGTGCAACAGTATAATTGCGTAGTAAATCTATCAGTGGAATCCGGTGGATTTTTATCTCCACCGATTGATTCAGACCGCTAACAAAGACCAAAAAACCCCACCATGATCTACAGTGTCATTCCAATGACTGACGACTTGTCCTTCACACCGAATATCCGCAACGGTGGAATTGATGTTGCGCTGGTGTGTGTGGTGTTATCAACCGCTATAAATCCAACCACATTCCTTTAGATCACACATCAAACCTACTGCCATTGAGGATGAAATCAAGTGGTTTATACTCAAATCAAAATACATCGAGGATAAGTCACGCGGCTAAAGGTTTCATCGCAACATCGTGACATGTTGGCTTCCAGATTGTGTACAGTATATAGTAGACCTATATATATATACTGTATAGTATGTCCCCACTCTTCCTTTACTTGTGAATAGAAATAGTATAGAGCTCAGAACAAAGACTTGCAGAAGCAGTGGCCCTCGGAGGAGAGGTCGACTACTCTGGGTCTCTATTCACGGTGGCCTTGAGGAAAAAAACACAGCAGCGCATTTTATGACTTTGACTTAATCTGTGTGTACAGCGGCAACAATGAGAGTGTGTGGAGCTGACCCTGGCATTCATGGCTTCTATGAAAGGGTGTGTGTGTGTGTGTGTGCGTGTGTGTGTTTGTGTGTGTGTGTGTGTGTGTGCGTGTGTGTGTGTGTGTGTGTGCGTCTGTGCGTGTGTGTGTGTGTGTGTGTGTGTGTGTGTGTGCGTCTGTGCGTGTGTGTGTGTGTGTGTGCCAGTCCCTGTTTAAGTATAACATATTAAGCTCTGTTTCTCAGACAAATAAGAAACTTCTCAAATAAGTAACTGTTTCAACACAATCCCCCTCCTCCCCCCCCCTCTCTCTCTCTCCCCCTCCCTCTCCCCCCCCATCCCTCCCTCTCTATGCATGGTTGAAGCTGTCTGTCAGCCCTGTGCCCCTATGGCCCTCATTATGATCCACACAGAGGATGTCGTTAGTGAAGACGCTCCAGAGGCCATTAGACCCACAGTCTAATTAGCTCTCTGCTCTCAACCAACTCCATCATTCTCATACTGCAGACTCTCAACCAACTCTATCATTCTCCTTCTGCAGAATCTCAACCAACTCTATCATTCTCCTTCTGCAGACTCTCAACCAACTCTATCATTCTCATTCAGCAGACTCTCAACCAACTCTATCATTCTCCTTCTGCAGACTCTCAACCAACTCTATCATTCTCATTCTGCAGACTCTCAACCAACTCTATCATTCTCCTTCTGCAGACTCTCAACCAACTCCATCATTCTCGTTCTGCAGACTCTCAACCAACTCTATCATTCTCCTTCTGCAGACTCTCAACCAACTCTATCATTCCCACCCCATACACTCTCAACCAACTCTATCGTTCCCACCATATTCACTTTCAACCAACTCAACCATTCCTATTCCATAGACTCTCAAACAACTTGTTCATTACTACCTGGTAGTACATTCTCGACCAACTCGAACATTCTCATTCTATACACACTCGTCTCGATCCATTCTAACCCTATATACTATCAAGTCTATCATTCTAACCCTATATAGTATCAAGTCTATCATTCTAACCCTATATACTATCAAGTCTATCATTCTAACCCTATATACTATCAAGTCTATCATTCTAACCCTATATACTATCAAGTCTATCATTCCCGTCTCATAATCCATGAGATCATACATCTTTCCCATTCCACACACACTCAAGCAGCTTTATCATTCCCACCCCAAGTACAGTACACTCAACCTGCCAGGAAACAATGGACCTATCGCTAAGCCCCGAAATAGAAATTGGCCATTGTAAGTCATTGAATGTCATTCAGTCACTGTCAGTGAAGCGCTGTTTGTTTGTCCGAGTTTTCAAAGGGGGTGTGGCTTAGCGATAGGTCCATTCCAATCCACAGGTTTTACTCTCTGGTGCCATTTTTTTGTGGCAATCATAACCCATCTTGTATGACCGATTATTATACCAATTTAATCTTCATTTACTTTAATACCAATCCGTTTTCTCACCTGTGGACATTTAGTTGATGATTTCCCCCCTAAATCACTATTTACTCACACAGTGAAATGACTAAATTGACACAAGGAAATGAATCAATTCCCCATGGAGTCTACGTCTACCCTCCATAATAGATTGCCACACATTTGCAGATACTAGGTTTAAAGATCAACAATGTGAAATCAGCATCATTAAAACCAGTGTGGATCTGTCCCCACGTCTAGGGTAAATAGTGTTGAACCAGCCTGCCACATCATTACAGGGCTTGTGTACACACACACACACACACACACACACACACACACACACACACACACACGCACAAGCACAAGGCCCTTCCCCTGTGGTGTCTGCAAGGCCCCATTACCTTCAGCCTCTTCTTGTTCCACAATAACAGCACTGCTTCACTTTATTTTTGTACAGATGTCAGGTTCAAACAGACTTAAGGCTTGTCAGAGGTCATAATTGCACGGCAGTTTTTTGGGTAGAAGGCCAGAACAAGACCCTGAGGAGAAAACACAATCATTTGGAAGTATGGTCTGGAAGGCGTCCGCCTGCCCCTGCTTCCATCCCCACACGGTACGAGCCGGAGCGAGGCAGTCATTTGTTTCAGTTTGAGTCGGGCAGTGCTGAAGGCACCCCGGGCCTGGAAGAGCCTCCCCCTACTTCCCAGACCACACAGCGTAGAGAAGTGCTATCAGCGTTCGAAAATGTGTGCGATGATGTAAGAAACTCAAGGTCTGGACCACAAAACCCACTCCTGCTTTGAATGGGAAAATACAACATGCCTACTACTAGCCTGTACAGTAGATATCAGGTCCTCGAAAAGAAATTGAGTGTGACTCATGAACTGTTTGAGCAGACATAAGAGACTAATCGAATTCATTTTCTGGTCAAATTGATGCAACGCTAAAACAACCTGTTTGCTTGTTTTATTGGATTAGGAACATAGAACAGAAGGAGTGATTCAATTAAAATAGTTTATGAGTGGGGAAATAAAAATAAAGTATATTGCTTTGTAAATGTAAAAGGAAAATAATCAGACATTCGACACATTCTGAACAAACAACTTATATGGAAAGAAAAAAAGAAACAACGCATAGACAGAACATATTCATATTTATTCATATTAATCACTACACACAGTACACTCTCTCTCTCTCTCTTTCTCTTTCCCTCTCTCTCTCTCTCTCTCTTTCTGTCAGTCAGTTAGTGAGCAGTCTGCTGGCCTAGTGCAATATCTAAAAGGGAAGTAAACATGAATCACGTGAAGACTTAAGCTGTTCATTGAAGTGAATTGTGTTATGGGTGAGGAGGGGAGGAGGGGACAGTGTATACTGTATAGTGATTTGAACTCATAATCATAATGCATGCTGCCTATATGGAGAGACTTCATCAATATGAAACACTCACAGGACCAGAGTGGCTGGCTGGCTCCATGTCAAATGGGATTTACATATTGTTTACAGCCACTATCTTAATTTGAAACAGAGGTTTGGGTCATGATAACAGTCCTCTATTTCCACACAGCTGGCACAGCCAAACTTTTCAAACAAACACTCAGACAAACCTATATCTTATCTTTCTTTCTTTCTATCTATCTATCCACCTTTCTTTCTTTTTATTAGCTTCTTTCATTCTGTCAATGTCTGTATGGTATCTACATTTACGATGACATGTTTTGGCATTTAGCAGATGCCTTATTCCAAAGCGATTTACAATCGATACATTTCACTAAGTAAGTGAATCATCTATCCACTAGTCATAGCAGGGAAAAGTAATCTATGCTCAGGCCTAGCATTTCAGTCTCCTGCTTCCCCCCTCCCTTAACTCACTCACTCACTCTGTTTCTATTCCCCCCCTCTCTCCTTCCTCCATGCTACTTTCCCTCTTCTCCATTTACTCCCTTGTCTAACTCTCTCTGGTTCTTATCATGCGTCAACCGCTGTCTCTGATGAGCACATCAGTCAAGACAAAGCTAATGAAGTCCCTCTCCTTCACCATTAGGATGAAATAACTAATCTCTCTCTCTCTCTCGATTTCTCTCTCTCTCTCTCTCTCTCTCTCTCTCTCTCTCTCTCTCTCTCTCTCGCTCTCTCTCTCTCTCACTCTGTCTCTCTCTCTCACTCTGTCTCTCTCTCTCACTAGGTCCCCTTAATACATGCCTTGTCTCTGTTATTCATCACTCTTCCAATGGCATTGCAGACACTAAAGCAGAGGTTTACTAAGGGTGATTCCACCTGTAAGGAATACCTGGAGAGAAAGAGAGAGAGAGAGGGGGAGAGAAAGAGGGAAAGAAAATAGGCAAGAGAGAGGGAAAAAAGAAACGTCTATGATGCTATGAAAAGTACCTCAACCCACACAGGCATTGATACTACACACACACGTGTGTAGAAGACGGTATTTGTGCATGCTTCCAATAATCTCTCTCACTCTTTCTTATGCCAAAATTGCTTAGACGTGTGCGGAGACAGGGCTATGCTAATTCGGTGTCAGAAAAACCCTGGTGTCTTAATTTCATTTCCACCTCCCTCGGAAATTGTGCGGTTGCCGAACGACTCGTGCAGTTAATGAATCAGTTTAAAATCCAATAAGACTTTTCACACCTCATAAAATCACAATTCCCATTCATGATTATTAGTTGCTCCGCTTCCAATCTACATCACGACTTGTTTTGGGTAAATGACAAGTTGGCGATGTAGCTATAGTCGAACTCTGGTTGAGGAAGTCGAAACACCAAACCAAATAGAGGGTCAAATAATATTCGATTATGTTTATGCTGTTATGTTTATTACCATAGTGCAGCTAACAGAGGTACCAGCAAACTGGGTTTGTGTACAAGTCATCAAACAAGTCAAACTCGGCAGAAATTAGCATTATAAACAACTGGGTTTATAAATCCCCTCTAGGAGGGTCTGATGACGTCACATAAATGCGAGAGGTGATTCTCTCTTCCAGCTGTAGATAAAAAAATGCCTGCCTGAATGCTTGCCTGCTCACCCCCTCGTGATCCTTGTACACATATAGATTAGTTTAGAAAATTCATTAGCCTAGTCGTTATCTGTCATTGGCACGCACCACACCATAACAAGTCCCCAGGGGAACACAGGACGGGTAAGCCATAAACAGGAGAATCCTCTATTGAGAGTTGGGAGAGATTCTACGGGAGAAAGGAGAAGGCAGGGAAGGAGGGAAAGTGATAGCGAGAGAGAGAGAGAGTTATAGAGGAGGGGATAGCATCTACTCTGAACAGCAGAAGATGCCAACAGCATTTTTCAACATCTGTTGGCACTTCTCAGATTTGCAGCAGCACCGCTACACAACATTCCCTTCTTCTACACATCCGAACATGCGAGTGTCGTCTGGAAGAGGCACGCCAGGAGGGCCAGCTGTTCCTTCATCGATGTGCTGAGAGTGTCTGCTGGACCTTATGTGTATCAGTACATCCTGTACTCACAATACAGCTCAGCCCCCACACCAAAAAAAAAAAACTTTGACAGATCAGCATCACGATTTATTACTGTTTCCATCTTAACTGTGTTTAAATCCTCACCGCCTGTTCCAATCATAGTGGATATTATCCTATCTAGCCTTCCTCTTCTGTTTGTTTCATTTTCCAACTTTCGGTCAAAATTGACCGGTGTGTTTTGCACAGTGATATCTCTGGAACCCCTTATCCAATTTTGATGGTTGACATCTCATTTGAACACTCAAAGCAAGTAGAATCAAGGGGTGGCAGAATGGCACCAGGGGTTAATTTAATAATTAATTTAATTATTAATAATTTTAAATAATTTTGCCATTTAGCAGACGCTTTTATCCAAAGCGACTTACAATTACGAATTACAGGGACATTCCCCCTGGAGTAACTGAGGGCTAAGTGCCTTACCCAAGGGCACACTAGTAGTGGTGTGGCTTCAGGCGGGATTTGAACTCACAACCTTCCGATCCCAAGTCCAACTCACTATCCACTAGAGTAGACCACCACTACCCCCCTACACTACCCCCCTAATTTCATATTATAATTTTGCAGCAAGTTCAAAGTTAGTGTTTACTGTACATTACTGTATATTATAAAAATGCCTGCCATGTAGGCTGTGTGTACTGGAGATGGAAATTATTTAGTTAGTGTTGTAGCTGGGATTCTTCCCGTTCCATTGATGCATGGGATGTATTGATTTGATACAGCAAGCCAGTGTTTCATTGTGTAGCCTACTTTCATCTTTCATTTTCCAACTTTGCTACTTTCGGTCAAAATTATCCTATGGCGGTCAATTCTGACCGGAAACATCATCGGTGTGACACGGTTCAATAAATCCCCCAAAATGCAATGCAATTCAATGCAATCAAGTGTACTATGCACAGGGGCCTAGGGTGGAGGATAACATAAGGTCTTGAGGCAATGGGATGAAAAACACAATATTTATGATTACAAACAAAGTCATTCGGTCAGATTTGACCGTGAACACAAGAGGGAGGCTAGCATGGGTATCAGACACACACCCAGAGCTGTGTTCATCTGTGTATGTAGGATGTCTGCTGTGTACACGGGATAACAGATGTGTATGTAGGATATCAGATGTGTATGTAGGATATCAGATGTGTATGTAGGATATCAGATGTGTATGTAGGATATCAGATGTGTATGTAGGATATCAGATGTGTATGTCGGATATCAGATGTGTATGTAGGATATCAGATGTGTATGTAGGATATCAGATGTGTATGTAGGATATCAGATGTGTATGTAGGATAACAGATGTGTATGTAGGATATCAGATGTGTATGTAGGATATCAGATGTGTATGTAGGATATCAGATGTGTATGTAGGATATCAGATGTGTATGTAGGATAACAGATGTGTATGTAGGATATCAGACGTGTATGTAGGATATCAGATGTGTATGTAGGATATCAGATACATATGTGTTCCTCTGTGTATGTAGGATATGTGCTGTGTTTCTGTTGACTGTGCATCAGAAGAAGTCTGGGCAAAATGAAAACGTAATGTTCTCTTCTTTTTTTTCTTTCTTCCTTGAAGTATCTCAAGATGTGCTTTTGCGTGAGTATACAGCAAAACTCAATGCCGTGCTCAAAACACTGAATAAGTCTTCAGCATGCGACAGAAGACGCTACTGACTATAAATGAGTTTGTACTCTCAAACGGAAGGCGTGAAAAGTTTGGAGAGATACATAGGTGTCTTCCAATTACGCTGACAGATACATCCAGCTGGTCTGCGGTTTGTTTGTTTTCTTTCTTCATAGTTTAAGGAGGTTTCTCTTTTTTAAAAATCTTTATATGAGTTAAGTGGAGGTTGGAACCGTAAAAAAAAGAAAACGCTTAATTGGGCCTCAAGGAAAAGGGAAAATACATTTTTGGAACCTCGAAACATCAGTTGATTATGTGGTTAAGCTCTACAAAAAATGTTTGCTCTAACAATTAATAACTGCTTTTAACCTTCTTTTTCAGGATCCAATCTTCATTAGGGATGGTTCAGCCTATTTTCATGATTAGGTGAAAATGCATCTTACCGTACTTTCCGACATAGGCTGGTAGTGAAAGCTTCTCCAATTATCCGTTCTCTACTTTGCTACTGGTTGGTCCCTTTATGTTCTTCTAATAGGATGCAGGTGATTACATGTAATTTGAGTATCATTTCATCTGCATTTACTCACATTTACTCACAATACTTTGATTCAGAAGTATTTCAATTCAATGCATTTCTATACCTTGTGGCACATATGGTACATAGAAATGGGACAAAGTAGAAGGATAGTAACCCTATCATTTATATATTGGTATATAAGTTGATATACTGGTATTAAGGAGTTACTTAATTGTGCTTTTTCTTTTGGACTCAAGCTACATGTTATGCTACAGTACCAGGTGCTGTAGATACCAACAGTACGGAATATTTACCCCAAAAGTACCCCTTGTTACCGCACAGTAGATATTAGTATGCCTCTATTCACAGTTCTCTTTGACCATGTTCCTCACTGCTGGAGCTATTATTATACATCCACACTGCCAGTTTTCACAGTCTCACAGCTGCTTCAAAACGGATTTGCACTCTGTGGAAGAGGAGCCTTCCTCTCCAGATAGATGCCTAGCTAGCTCGCTACCCTCCTCTCTGTTGGGATGTGTTAGAATTCTGAGATCCCCTCATCTAATCTCAGGGGAACCCGAACAAGCCCTCAGAGAAGTCTGTGGCGTGATGTGAAAGAGATATGAGCCCTTACCCCAGTAGATTTATAATTCTGATTAAAGAGCTGATTTCCCCTCTGAGCGCTCCATCCCATCTTGCACTTGTCCTCCTAGTGTGAGATAGCATGGAGTCGTGGGCTGAAAGAAAAGAGGAAAATAAGCTCCCTGAATCTAAAATGGACGCCTGCAGAGGTTTATGAC
>NC_137688.1:28377985-28397985 GCF_963989245.1 Nansenia antarctica
AAATACGTAATTGAAGTTTTTTGCTGAAAATGCCACAGATTTTTTTTTCCAACCAATTAATTTAGTGCAAGGTTTACTAACGCAAAGGAACTTGAAAGAAGACCTGTGTTGTGTCACGGTGAGTTGGTAATGAATGTTCTTTCAGGAAAAAGTTGCGTGGCCAGTCCTACTTTGTACTGATCCAGGTTGGAAAAGCTGTCAGACACAAAATGGTAGGCTTTTGCTAACCGCAGCTGGGACGCTGCCATCAAAAATAAACTTGATCTACGCAGCTCTTCTGTCCTGAAGCTGGTGGGCTGACGTAGCGGTTTGTGCTGGTCTGTGCAGCCGTCAGTGGAGCAGTGGCCATGCGTAGCTCTTAGCTTTGAAATAATCCTAGCGGGTCCCATGAAAGAATGGCGCACCTTGGCGAAGGTTATTTACTTCTCAGGCCGTGGGCGGAGGTACTCGGGGCGGCTGTGAAGCAGGAGGTCGCCGCAGGAGAGTCGCCGTCTAGTGATCACAAGGTTGGCAGATCAGCGGTTCGAGCCCCAGCTGGCCACATGTCGTAGCTGTGTCCTTGGGCAAGACACTGAACCCCAAAATTGCTCCCAGTGAGCGGGCCAGCGCCTTGCATGGCAGCTTGCCGCCATTGGTGTGTGAATGAGAGGCCGTTGTAAATCGCTTTGGAGCAGCAAAAAAGGCGCTATATAAGTGCAGTCCATTTACCATTTACCATTTACTCAGATGGGGGGCGGTATCATTCATAATATCATATCATAATGAGATCCCAGTGTGACGTAAAGTTGACAGGCAAATCTGAACGGCTTGTTGAATTGCGTGTTTTCTGAAATACGCAGCCCACAAAAAAAAGAATTGCTTTATTTCACCGTTTCTGTGTTAGTAGGGTCAGACCCAAGCACTGAGGAAATGAGATTTCCGGATTATGGGACCTTTAACTCTGTAAGGCCCCTGGTAGCAATATTACTACTAATTTAGCTTAATTTAAAATCTGTATTTTTTTTATTTCGATTTTTTAAACCACATTCACATAGTCAATGGTGCTTGCAATGCTATTGGTTGGTAAATGTGTTTATAGGTCCGTCCCTCTGGCCATGAACTGACACGAGAGTGAAGATACACCTTTAAAATACATCTTAAAACATACCTTTTTAGTTTAGCATTCTCTTAATCCATTTTATTTGAATCTACAATACTCTCTATTACTGTGCTACGCTGATCTCTGTGTTCTTCCATGTCTCTTATTTCCTATACTACTCATGTCCTTATATTACCGTTTATTTTACTGTATTGTTGTATTTTCATTATATTGTTAAGCACCTTGTATTGCAATTTTGCACAATTTTGCTATAGAAATAAAGTCTGATTTTATTTTATTTTATTTTATTTGATCTTCACTATGGTTCCCTTCCGTTCCGCCAAAGGTGTCCCCTCATGGTTCTGATGATCCTGATATGTTTGTGAGGAGGACCGTGGTGATCTGCTGCCCATCTCTGTGTAAAATGTTTCTCTGTGGAGACGGAGGCAGAGCCAGGGCCAGAGCCAGGGAGGGTCAGCCTCGTTACACCAGCTCCCCCAGGAGATCCAGTCAAGAGCAGCCCTAGCTTAAGCTACCCTTGAATAATTCAGCCCTGCATGAAACATCATGCTACTCCTTTTTACTGTAGTGGCACAGGGCAATCAGAACGAGAGAGAGAGAGAGAGAGAGAGAGAGAGAGAGAGAGAGAGAGAGAGGGTTGGGTGGGTGAGGAGGGGGAGGAGGGGGGAGGGGAGGGGGGGGGGGTGCACGAGATTACTAGCCGGGTTGGGGGCTTTAATGTATTTTCTCATCTTGCCACCAGCTAACTTGTACTTCCAGAGAGAATTATCTCGCCTGAACATCTGGGGTAGACCAGAGAAGGCATTACAGGAAAAGCTTAAAATGGAAAAAGAGACAGAGAGAGAGAGAGAGAGAGAGAGAGAGAGACAGAGAGAGGGGAGGGGGTTGGGGGTTGGGGGGGGGGGGGAGAGGAAAAAGGGCTAGATTTTTTTTATTGCTAATCCCTGTTACCAAATCTAAAATAGGATCGGGCATCATCAGAAATGAATACCGGAGTATGGGCGTTGCCATGGCGACGGGTGTCCAATTGGTGGCCTTAATCTGTCTTAATGTGGCTTAATGGAGTTTGCTTGAGTCTGAGTGCTTTTACTGCGCTCTGCGCCTGCCCAATTAGAAAGGCCTGACGCACCGAGGGAGGAGGAGTGGAGGGGCTTAGGAGCGGGGCCTAACCAAATTACTACATAATCATTGTTGCGTAATAGCAATCACTTCAATTACAAACTGCATTTACTCAGACATCAGCCACTCCTTTTATCGTCTCTTGAAATGTCTGCTACTCATGGCAACCAAATTGAATATCTGAATGCTGATCATAGCTGAGCGATCCCTCGGTACTAAAGTGGGATGTTTTTCGACAAGCAGACAACATCATCCTGCATTACGTTGACGGGCAATGCCCAAACATCTGGGGTGCTGGGCTGACGTTTAACCAGGTCTGACTGTTTTTTGTCCAAGCTAAGCCACCGTAATTGCCCACGTATTATCATAGTAAAGATCATAGGCTCAGCAACATACAAATCAGCATTTTTTTTTTC
The DNA here is from genome assembly GCF_963989245.1 of Nansenia antarctica. Classification (NCBI taxonomy): domain Eukaryota; kingdom Metazoa; phylum Chordata; class Actinopteri; order Argentiniformes; family Microstomatidae; genus Nansenia; species Nansenia antarctica. The sequence continues at coordinate 28,380,620 of NC_137688.1, forward strand.
TTCTGGGGGGCTACTCTGGCACATCGATAGAGCAGAGGTCTGTGCCAGACCCCCCGTCAGACGCTCGCCGCAGGAGATAACAGAGTATAATGTGAAGCTGATCGCCGTGTTACACTGATATCTGTCCCCCCTGACCTGCGGGCTGTTTGATCCGCTAACCGCTAACGCCTGGCAGACACTAAACGCTGCCTGAACCTGGCACGGGTCCAGAGGAGAGCTTATACACACCGAGGTGAACGACAGGGAAAGAAGGAAGGAAAAAATAAAAAGAGGAAGAAAAAAAGAAAGTAGACAATTTCATTTAGGAGGTAATTGCAGTTTCATGGTTTAGAAACACAACGCGGAATAGACTACCCTATGAAAGAGAAAAGAAAAGAAAAGAAGGAGAATAGATGTGAAGCTACTGTACATGTTTTTTTGTTTTTTTTTAAGAAACATGTTATCAAGAGAGTTGGGGTAGGGGGTGGGGGGGGTAGCGTGTTCTTAATTTGACAGCTGTGTATAGGAATAACACACACACTCTGGGACGGGTTTTCGCTCACAGATGCAGACATGGGAGCCATATGGGGAACGGAGGGGCTCTGGCGCTGGGAATCGTTCCCCCTGCCAACACCCTCTATTATGGGGCGACAAACAAAGTTTAATCAAAGTTAACAGCATTCTCCTCCGGAGGATTCCCCGTCTCTCTCGTCTCGTTCAAAGGTGCGTGTCGGGAAAGGGACAGGCTCCGCTCGACAGCTATTGACACACTCGTAGCGTGCCAATCTGTGAACTCTTGGATGTGAACTGGTAGGTTGGCGATAGCAACATCGGTCCCAGACTCAATATAGATGTATTTATTTGGATTCTGTGGCTGCCACCCCCCCTTCCACTACGCTGTACTGCTGTTATACTATATTATGTGTACCAGTGGCGGGCGGTGCATTTCACACCTAGGCCTTCAGTGATGTCCGACACAGTCCTACCTGAATTATTCTACCTCTTAATACCATCATTATGACGCCATGGCTCTAGAAACTAGACAGAAACACAGTATAACCGGGCGTTGCATCGCCTTAACATAATCAGACAAGTACAACAGAGTTATATTAATATTTCCGAAGCATTTTTAATCAATAAATCCGCATTTACAATGAAGAGTGTGATCTTTAAGATCGCTTCGCTTGGATACTGTCAAAACTTTTAAATAAAAGGCACTTTTATCGTCAGGAAACGTGACAAAACAATTCAACAAGTCTCCTTGAGTACTTTTACTGCACAGCTGATTCACGTGCGCCACCCACGTAATCTCCACATCTCTTGCAACCTGCAACAGACGCATCAAACATTTATTTTATAAGCCTATATTTGTCATTTTAATTACCTATATATTAATTCGTTAATATTGAAACGAAAATAAAATGAATTTTAATTACCTATATATTAATTCGTTAATATTGAAACGAAAATAAAATGAAATAACGAAATAAAATGACAAAAATATATACAAATAAAATAAAAAATAAAATGCTTTGTACTCACCAAAACAACTTCATTTGAAAACAAAATCCATCCTCCTTTCTTTCCTCAGGAATACTTCAATTACTCTGTTGTAGAGTTTATCTGTACGCTTCAGCTCAGTACAGGCATTGCCAGCAGTACAATTTGCAGTGCCTTTCGGAGCCTGTGAGCCAGGGGTACCGCTCGTAGTTAGCGATCTGAAAGTGCCGGACAAACCCTTTTCCCCGCTGAGAAAGGCTCGCAAGAGTCGGGGTTGGCCGTTCTCTGATAATGTCTATCTTTTCCTGGAAAGTTCTTCTAGAAAATGGCGTTGTTTTAAGATCTGCCACCACATCTGCCTCTTCTCCCCCTTCCGCCATTGTAGCTGATTGCAGACGGTATAAAGATACGCAAATTACCTTGCTACGCATCTCAATAGTGCGTATCCAATCAAAAGACGTGCTGGGTGCTGACATCAGATTGAGCCTTCCAGCAGGCGCCGTTGTTGATTTTGCTCGCATCTACGTAGGTTTACTAGGAACGCCACAGGTTTTCTCGTTCCAACGTTAAGTTACAGGTCGAATTCGCGGCACCGTCTGTTGTGAAGGCGGGCAGATTTGGGAGCCCCCTAGCAACACATTTTGATTGGATAAAAGCTCTAACATAAAGGCCAGCCCTCCAAATCTCAATTGGAGACTGGAAGCAGCGCAACCAAGAGGAAAGCTATGAAATGAAGAGAATAGACTATGGGGAATCATTAATACATATTTGTGGAAAAAATATATTAAATAAAATGTATATTCTGATGATGTTTAGGCCAGCAGAGAAGGCCTTGCTGGCCCTGACGGCACACCACTGATGTGTACTGAAGCACCTGCCAGAACCCCCATTCATTGTGCTTTTTGGGGGTAAATTTGGGTATTAGTCCCCTATAGATGGTCTACTATGATGTTCTCTGGTAACATCTAGCTAAACCTTGTCAATAAAGTTCATCAAAGAAAGAGGCGTAGGGTGGCTTTTCAAATCAGGTATATTGAACTGGTAAAAACTGCAAGACAAACAGCACAAAACATGTTTCAACAGGAAGTACACAAACAGTGGTTAGCTAGAAAGTCCGCTTTTTTGGCCTAACAATCTAGCTACAAAATAATAACTAAAAACATAATATTCCCAACAAATGATGACTAATATATAAAGCTACCAATCCAACACTTGATATTTCGTACTTACAACATTGCTTTGTGTACATCTGAACATGGATGTTGGATGATGAATGGAGAACACACATAAAGTCTCGGTCTCTCTCTGGCAAAGGACGAACTCCCAAACCGGAAGTAGATTTGCGGTAAACCGGAAGTGATGTCACTACATCAAATATTAACTAAAATATTTATATACATTGTTATCAAATAAGAACTCTTTAACTTTTCCTAAAGAAAATAAAGAAAGTGTTGCCGGACAACACATCTACAGTTGCTCAAACTATTGACAAACTATTGAGTGCAACTCTGTTGATATTCAGTTCATCATGTGAGAATATTCCCAATTGTTTTACCGATTCTTTGACTCTTCTTTGACTCTTCGTTGATTTTGCCCAGTGTAAATGGATTATTTCTTAGTACTCGTCATGGAGAATGTCTCAATTATTCCAATGGCTCCCTACCGGACTGGATCAGTGACAAACCACTATATTGCCATCGGACACACTTAACACTCCCCCTAACACACTAAGTTACACATACATACTCAGAGAACACAGCCACACTGAGATGAACTGGTCATCTTACGAAAGTGGTAGGAAACCATAATTTCACTAATAGTGATAGAGTCGATCATGCATGCAAGTATAGCTGACCATAGCTTCTCTGTAAGTTTGTGCCTAGTATTGTGTGTGTGTGTGTGTGTGTGTGTGTGTGTCTGCTGTGCGTGGTTCATGTGCGTGTGTATTCCTATGTGTTCCTGTGTGTTGTACATACTCTGTGTGTACAACTGTATGTGCGTGTGTGTGTGTGTGTGTGTGTGTGTGTGTGTGTGTGTGTGTGTGTGTGTGTGGGTATGTGTGTATGTGTCTGCTGTGCGTGGGTGCGTGTATGTGTGTGCCTGCGCGTGCTTCTGTGTGTTTGACAAGATTAGGCTCAGTTGCACTGCGGTTTGCTCACGTCTTTTTGACTGTCATATCTCAGATTGATACTCTCTGCTCCTCATTCAAGGCCAGGGAGATTAGCAGGGAGCAGTCATCGATTGTTGCGCAGGTGGGGCAGGATGGACACATCAGCAGCTGTCACACACTCCCCACCGTGACTCCCCCTCAGCCTTGCATTCTGTTACAGAGCCGGCATAAGACACCTTCTCCATCTCCCATGATCCTCTCTGAATCCTAAACCACAGTCTACAGTCTACCATCCCTTCTGTTCCTGTGTGCGGATGGTTAAAAACCTTCTGTTGCTCAAACACCTTTTATCATATTTTTTCTTTCTTTCTCTCTCTTTCTTTCTATCTCTCTCTTTCTCGCCACCCTCTCTCGTTCACTCCCTGTCTCTCAGTTTCTCTCTCTCCCCCTTGCTCTCTTTCCCTCTCTCCCTCTCTCTCCCTCCATTGTCTCTTTCCATCTCTCTTTCGTCGGGGGTTATAATCAAATGTGAGACGCGAAGAAGGTACAGTAAGAGATGTCTGCAGGAAAATTAGCATATGCGTTAAGGGCAGATTATGCGTTTCCCTAAGGCTCTTTTATTTCAGTGGCCCAAAGCACAATCATGTATGCACAGGAGAGCGCGTCTGGGACGGTTTTATCAGGAAAGGTCAGGAAGATTTCCAGATGATATTACCAAATGTATTTACTATTCATAAGGACACTAGGGGTCAGGGGCTTCTAACTGTGTGTCTCTCCAACTCTTTAGAGTCGTTTTAGTCCACAGACGGGGCTCCACTATCTTTCAGAAGTACACTCAAGGTTGCATTTGTGTACTGTACCAGCGCTTGTCGCTGCATGCAAATAACCAATCAGACCTAATAACAAATGCTTATTGAGCGGAGATATCGCAATTAATTAATTCATTCTGAAATGAACGGTTTGACAACTGCAATTAAAGGTAATATGGAAAATATCAAACCAGTAGAAGGTGATGTGGTAGACTCTTTTGATGTGCATTTTGCAGTTTGTTTATACCCAACACCCATCTACATAAAATATGTACATAACATATTTCCCTACTATAGCCATGTGTGTGTGCCAGACATCCTATAGTGCCAGAAGGTATTTAGATTTCATGATCTCTTTATGTGCCAAATGAATCCATAAATGTTATATCTTGAGGCCATCCACAAAGGTTTGCTCTCATAATTAAGCAGTCTTTCCTAATATCATCTCCAGTAAAGCTTAGGGGCATATCTTTTCAAGTCCATCTTTAAGAGCCTTCTTTTTTCAATCTCAGACGGTCCTATCTATCGCCTGATTGGATATTAAATTATTCTGCTGCTTCTTTGACAGCAGATGGGGGCGAGCTCACAGGAAGGTCAATAAACGAGACAAGTCTGTGGTCACCCTGGCAACCCGTCGTCAGAGCGGTTTGTACCTGTTAATGACCCATAATGCATGTGGGAGTGATTGGCGTCATAATTGGGAGATGCATAACTCACAATCATTTGCAATGCCAGAGAAAATTGTTAAGTTCAGATCCTTTGCAAATAGCTCTACTGAAAAAAAATAAACATTTTTCCATTAGTCATATTGATGGAATGATTTGCCGGCAAGGAGAGCAGAAATACACAAACACATTTCTATCACGGCACCATCAATAGTCACTTCAAGGTGTGTATCAAGGGAGACCCTGTCATCCTGCCATATTGTAATGATTATCATTAAACCATTAGAAATCTTAGCTATTAGAAGAGCAGATGTATAAACCTCACCATCACCTGTTTACCTGCAGGAGGGCCCCACCAGTTTACCTGCTGTCATCAAGGTCATAGAACAAGGATGTTATTACAATTGACACTATCTCCATCAATCTCATCCGTATAAAGAAATCCATTCAGAAAATAAAAGCGTGTTACATTGAATGTCTTGAACGTCATTTTATCTGGACAAACTGATTGTAGTCACAAAGAAACACAGTGTTTATGCATAGATACGGCTTCCTCTAATCGATGCGGGCATCGGGGCGTAATTAATTTGTGGAGTATTTATGGCCTCTTTCTGAGATGGCTCTTTGCTGGACCCCACTTGTTACTGCAGGAAGCCATTTTCATGACGGAGGGATCCCAATTAAAATAATGAAACGATTTCGAAAGTAGATGGCGAGAGAGAGAGTGAGTGAGTGAGAGAAGGGAGAAGGAGGAGAATGCAAATGATTCCCACAGCTGTTTGATGGACCCACGGTCCCCCTTTCAAAAAAGTAAAATAAAACCGGCCAATTAAATAGAGGTTCCTCCTAAAAAAAAGCCCTGCATTATAACAGCTTTCAGTTCCTTTAAAGTTGTCCCGCTGTGTGGTAAAAGTCTCACCACCCACCCTGAGACCAGATCAGCCAGCCTCCCTTTACAAGGTTAGGTCCAGGGGGGGCCGAGGGGGGGCCTTCAGACACAGCCTAAATAACACAGTTGGCAACACTTGCAGTAGCTCAAGAGCTGCCCAAATCTCAGTCAATATTGTACGTAGGCTGAAGTGGACTTTGCAAGGACTTTGTCTGAAACTCTGGAGAGGTTGGCATGAGTAGATCACTCGTGGGCGTTTCTACTCCACTACTCGTGCAGCAAGTTTGGAGGTAATACACATGCACATTAGCATGTTCAAAAAGTCTTAGTTTTAATGGGCCCTTAAACGACGTGTGTTCATTCACAATCATTATGTTTTGCATTTATGTTGTGTCCTCACTTATTAGCTAATTTACATGCCACAAACTGTGGTAATCTTTATCCAGCTAGCATTCTGCCACCGTTCTACTGAAACAATAGCAACCAAAGAATGCAGTGGAACATAGTTTTACTGTATTTGGTTTGTATATCATTAAGAAAACGTTAGGAGGCGTACCTTTCTCCATCCTATTCTGTCAACCCAGTCTCCAAATGAGTACTTTCTGGGGGATCGTTTCTGCAGACCACAGAATACGATCTTAGTGGTGATATTGTCTAGCTATACCGGCAGCTAAATACGGAAGTCAAAAACTTGCATAAGGAGATGGTGGGTTGTTGGAGGCAGAAACCTGAACATTGTAACCTGAACATTGCTGGTTCGAATCATACTGGCGACAAAATGCTGGGGTCGCTAATTGTTGTTTCTTATGCTAACATTTGCTGACGTCTTACCCTAAACTTAACAAGCCAAAGTGAATGCCTAATACTGTGTCGCAAGACGCAAGACGTAATTCATGTAACTCTTATACAATGTATCTTACATTTTTGACATATTTCACATAAAAATAGGTTATCAAATGCTGGTATAGCCAGACAATATCATCCCCAGACCGTATTTCCTGGTCTCCAGAAACAATCTCCAAGAACATAATCATTTGTAATAACTAGTCGCGCTGCTAGCCATAACAACATCGCAGAGGGTTGTCTCGCCATCTTCCATTGACAAAGAATGACCACTGGTTGTTTTGTACCTTTGCATCAAAAGCTGTACTCACAGCTTTATAACATCTGAGCAGGTGAAAAGGCAGCTCTCCAGGGTGAATGTGAACAAGTCCAGAGGTCCAGACAACATCAACCCCAGGGTTCTGAAGGTGTGTGCTGGAGAGCTGGCGGACACATTCCAACATCTCTTCAGTCTATCTCTAAGACTGAGGAGGGTGCCACAGCTCTGGAAGACCTCTTGCATCGTCCCAGTGCCAAAGAAGGGACGGCCCAGCACCCCAAACGACTACAGACCTGTCGCCCTGACACCACAGGTCATGAAGATCCTGGAGAGGCTAGTGCTGCAACACCTTAAGCCCCAGGTGAAGGACTTCCTGGACCCCCGGCAGTTTGCATACCAGGAGAGCATGGGGGTGGAGGATGCCATCATCTACATGCTGCACAGGGCCTACACACACCTGGAGAGGCCACAGAGCATGGTGAGGACCATGTTCTTCGACTTCTCCAGTGCATTTAACACTATCAAGCCATCACTGCTGGCTGACAAACTAGCAGTGATGTGTGTGGAGGACTCCCTGACGGCTTGGATCCACAACTACCTCACAGACAGGCGTCAGTATGTGAGACTGCAGGGCTGTCAGTCTGAGGTGGTGGTGTGCAACACCGGTGCCCCCCAGGGAACTGTTCTGTCACCCTTTCTCTTCACCCTCTATACCTCCGACTTCCAGTTTAGCTCCGACCAGTGCCACCTGCAGAAGTTTTCGGATGACTCCTCTATCGTCGGTTACATCACAGACGACAGGGATGAGGAGTACAGGGCCCTGGTGGAGAGCTTTGTGCAGTGGTGCGACACCAACTACCTTTTGCTTAACACCAGCAAAACAAAGGAGTTGGTGGTGGATTTTAGGAGGAAGAGAAGGACCCCAGCCCCCATCACCATCAAGGGGGTGGAAGTCGAGAGGGTGGACTCCTACAGGTACCTGGGAGTACAAATTAATAACAAACTGGACTGGACTGACAACACCGAGGCTCTTCTCAGGAAAGGGCAGAGCAGACTGTTTTTCCTGAGAAGGCTGAGGTCTTTCGGTGTCTGCAACAAGCTGCTGCAAATGTTTTATCAGTCGGTGGTTGCCAGCGTTCTGTTCTTCGCCGTGGCCTGCTGGGGTGGAAACATCTGTGCCAGGGATGCTGCGAAGCTAAACAAACTGGTGAAGAAGGCCAGCTCTGTGGTGGGGACCGGGCTGGACAGCCTAGAGGTGGTGGCAGAACAGAGGACGGGGAAAAAACTGGCGGCCATGCTGGTCAATCCCTCCCACCCGATGTACTGCGAGCTGGCGGGGATGAGGAGCAAGTTCAGCCACAGATTTGTTCTCCCCCGCCAAAGTACAAAAAGATTTGGACAGTCCTTTGTTCCAGCTGCACTCCGACTCTACAACCAGGCCCTGCAGGGTGGGGGAGACCTGGAGCTGGAACTTTTGGAACTTTTTACTTATTGAGCCTGCACTGTTCTATGTATTTTATTGAATGTTTTCTGTTTTCTGTATTGAATGTTTTCTGCCCTAACTGAGCTGTTTGACAACAAAATTTCCCCATTGGGGACAATAAAGGTTTTCAATCAATCAATCAATCAATCGCCCCGCAAGTGTACAAAGAGGGAGGGAGGAGAGAGACTGCAGTCTTACAACAGTTGACATTGACTACGGTGGATTTAAAGCATGCAGGGTACTGTTGCAGTTTCTAATGCTCCGCCGATACACACACTTGTTACGCTCAACTGCAGTAAGAACTGCATTCTGGGTAACAGAACTCTATGACTCCGGCCACAGCCCCGAGTGTCACTAACTGCATACTCATGAGAACTAACTGTCTGTCTTCACGCCTCTTCTTTCCTCTTTTCACTCCCTCTCTTTTTATCAGCCCTCCTGCAATCAGACGCGGCGGGGAGTGGGACGCTTAGCACCGGGGCACTCCGTTCCAGATTCCTTTTTTTAAAAGGCCAGGCTGATAAAGCAACCACCGCAATCACACATCCTGATCAGCAGGCTTTCTGGCTCTCCTCCACCACCACCTCCACCACCACCACCACCACCACCACCACCAACAACAACCCACTCCACTCCTCCTCCTCCTCCTCCTCCTCCTCGTCCTTCCCCATCCCCACCGCTCCCCTCCCTCCCCAGGCCCTGCCTCCCACTCCACAGTGTGGTGGCTGTGTACAAGACGCCGCCTGCCTGCCTTGCCTGCTCGTCGCAGGGATCTGGGAGAGTGAGTGATGGGCCCGGGGAAGCAGATCAATAACCCACGGCCTCGGGCCCAGATTGGGTCTCTCTCCATAGGGAATTCACCCCCCCTCCCTCTTCCCTAACACACCCCACTCCTTCCCCATCCACCAACCTAGACCCCCCCTCCCACCCCCCGTCCATCCCATTCATCAAAACTCCGTTCCCACTCTGGCAGTATAATAGCCCAATCACAGGGAGGCCGGTCTGCATTCAGTCGCACTCAAACTTTTCCATCACAGAGCTTTTTAGAGATATAGTGCAGGAGAGTTTGATCTCTCTCTCTCTCTCTCTCTCTCTCTCTCTCTCTCTCTCTCTCTCTCTCTGTCTATCGTCTAAGAGAGGGAGTCACGTCGAGGCCACAGTCTTTAGTTCACAGTCAGCCTGTCATTGTACCCCTAACTGCTCTAATTGGCTTGATTGAAAAACTGCTCAACCAATGGGAGGAATGTCAGCTAAGGGCCCTTGACAGTACCCAGTTTTGAGTTGCGGAATCCAAATCAGAAAACCTTCTCCGCGAATACCTCATGAAATACTAATGACCACAAAGCATTCATGACTTCCTGTCCATTCATGTTGCATTAGCCTGATTGGACATTCTATACTGTAAGACAACACCATATAAGGCAACGTGACCCTGAGAAGGCTGCGGTGTTAAACTCAACCTCTCCTGCTGTTCAATCATGTTCGCTAACCACAGTTGATGGCGGCTCAAGGCCTCACACCAACCTACTCTCTTTCATCTCTCTTTCTCTTACGTTAAATGCCTCTATTCCCCGTCCTTGGTAACATTCCCTGATACATCCAATCCAATATTGATTTCTTTATGTATCTCATTCAGTTGACAAGGACAAATGTCAAACTAATCAACTTCTCTATTTGTCCTAATATAAAAGTCCCGGTATCAGTAATATCTGTAATATTAGTCATATCTGTAATATAACACAAGTACCCCTTGCGTTGTCCTCACACTCTGTCCCTCTCAGTATTTCAGTCACCGATTCATAATCACTTTCATATCATAAGAGCAATAAAAAGCAGATCTAGCAAAAGCCTTGCTCTTTGATCCTGGCTAGAGGAAGCTGTGCCTGGTGGATATCTGTAAGAACGGTACAGCAAATAAACACACACACGTGCACGCATTCACACACAGATGCACGCACACACACACACACACACACACACACACACACACACACACACACACACACAACACACACACACAGAGGGAGAAACAGACAGAGAGAGAGAAAGAGAGAGAGAGAGAGAGAGAAAGAGAGAGAGAGAGCGGGGGGGCGGGGTTGCACTCCTTTTAACTTCTCAGCACATGTGTGAGGAAAACAAAATTGATTTAGCATCTTTCAGAGTTATGGGCACGTTTTTCCTTTATCGATTCATTGTGACCAGGGATTTCACCCCCTCCTTCAAGAGCATAAGTATCAGTAATCATCCGGATTGAAACACACGCTCATACTGAGGACGAGACACAACGAGAAGGAGGAGGAGACACTTCCCTCAACATCATGCTGCACAGCATCGATGTCTTGATTACAACCCACATGATAACATGACTACAGTGTTGCATATATAATAATATCTAATAATATAATAATATATTCTATATTGAGTTGTAACATTTTGGCAAGAAAATATGATTTCAACACTAATTGGTTAGATCAGAGATGGCCTTCTGCATAGTTTTGCAGTCAGCTCTCTGCCCTCTGATGTGGGGTTTCCCTGCCCAATTAATTCCAAAGTTGTTGAATTGATTTTCGAAAGCGAGAGGGCAATTTATGGAGTCATAAAGGTTTATTTGGGGGGGGGGGGGGGGTTAAAGGAGCTACATGATGAAATCCGGGTCCCCTGTGGCCACATGTTGAAATTGCAATTACAATGAACAGTGTGTTTTCAACTGTTCTAGTAGTACGTGACGTTAGAATGATAAGGTTGTATCTCCATTTTTGGTCAAAATTAAGTTTTTTACATAATCTGATCCATTAGGTGTTTATTAATGCCTGTGTGGTGTTATTTTTTAAATGTTAAAACTTTGACGCTCAATATCTCTGAACTACCCTAAACGGAGATAGAACCTTATCATTCTAAGCTCACGAGTAGTTAGCTCCCATCGCGAATTCAGCTATCCAGAGCAGTGAGATACTGTCAGATGAAAAGGTCAAGTGGACATAAATATGTGACACGGTCCTGTGTTTTGGTCCGCATGTCGGCAACCAATCGAAACGTTCCGATATGTTGAAACATTCCAAAATGCTCGGTTATTTTGAAATACGGAATGCAATGGAATTCCGTGAGTAATCCCCCACTAATACCTAAGTAACTATAACACTACTTTACATTCTTAGCAGGCTCACAAAACAAGCTGTGTGACTAACGAGCATCTCATTGATTTCCAACAACGCTGGAATGTAATTCACATTTTTCGAAAGAAAAGTCGGAACGTTAAATCGGATGGCGACATGCAGAGCAAAACACTACACCGTGGCACATGTTTGCTTTGATTTGGCTACTTTCTGTAATGACCTACAATTTGACAATACAGTGGCCGTACCTGTCAGGAGAAATCAACAGTAATAATACAAATCTAAACACAGGTGGGGAGCTATTACTTTTAAACACATACTGCTCCACAATCCCTGCACATTTCAATTTCAATGCCATTACAAATGGAGCTAAATTAAATCTGTAAATCCCCGGCTTGTTGCCAAGTGACAAGGACAATGTTATGTGTAGCTCCTTTAAAGTCTATCGAAAAAGAAATACTTGTAATACGGATAAAAGCACTTTTGAATCAAAACACATATAATAAAACCAAAATAACACATTGCTTCAACTCTCATGCTCTTTCGTTTGCTGAGTAGATGTCATTGGAGAATATTAGCCGTTTGCAGAACCGTCCAAGGACTTATTTGTTGTTGTTTGGGTTTTTCCTACTTGTTTTTCTTTGCTCCGTTTACCTTTACTTGTGTTGTTGGTGGTTGTGGATCACAGCTACGGGGCTTGAAAGCATCAGAGCTAACAAGACCCCTCATCTGTCACATTTACTATCATACACCAGTATCTCCCACTCTCTCACTCTCTCTTTTTCTCTCCCTCGGCCTGTCTTTCTCTTTCCCTAGCTCTAAGATAAAGAGAGTATTAGGAGAGTACAAACAGTGACATTTCAGTTCTAAGTCCTCTGATGCAGTCACATTGTGCATACAAGGGTGGATCTGCTATCAGGTTTATTTTACCCTCCTCCATTCTGTCTGTCATGCATACACTTACTGTATGTTCCCATAGTAACGTACACACACACACACACACACCCACCCACCCACACACACACACACACACACACACACACACACACACACACTTACACACACACCCACACTAACACACATACACACACACACACACACACACACCCCCCCACACGCACACACACATACACACACACACACACACACACACACACACACCCACACTTACACACACACCCACACTAACACACACACACACACACACACACACACACACACACACACACACACACACACGGGATGCCTTTGGTTTATTTGACTCCAGAGATTCTCCTGCCTGACACAAATCAAAATAATGGGCCTCTTACTGTATTCCTCTCAACATTTGCACGAGGCAAATGTGTAAATATGTCAACTCTTTTGTCCAACGGTGCATGAAATTGCCAAAAAGAGAGAGGACCCGCCGCTCCCGACGGGCATGAAGGCAGGGATTGCCGTTTTTGAAGGAGAAAAAGGGAGAAAGAAGTGGAGAACAATCCATGAAATTACCAGCAAACTGACTATGATTTACCGACTGGGTTGTTTGCCCCCAGAGACAGTGCCCAGCCAGAAATGTAAATAGTTACATTACGTTAAAGCTAAATATTTAATATCACTCAAACAACTGTGTGTGGAGGTCCCTAAGGGAATCTGGGGCTCTTCGCTCAGTATGAACTCAGCGTGTGTGTGTGTGTGTGTGTGCATGTGTGTGTGTGTCCCCTCTAGTATGGCAAAGATTTCCATCCAACTTCAAATAAACAAGTACAGTTCCCTCCTAGTAGGCGCGCGTGGTAATAAACCTCGGATTAATTTCAAATGTTAGAGAGTGTATGATGTTTGATGGACAGAAGCAGACGTTGCTGTTTGTGTTCCCTTACCTTTTCCACTTTTCATTTCATGGGGCACCAGAGACTGAGCCCATTTGGCCTGGTTGAGTGTTTACATTGAGCATTGTCCTGAGACAGCAATATCATCATTGTTTTTGGCTCCTCACGTCCTAGTGTGATGCCAGTGTCACTGTACCATCAACTACACCTAATCGGCACAAATGCCAATGAGAAATCAATACATGTATTCCTCACTGGTCACACACCCACTCTCTCACATACGCACGCACGCACGCACGCACGCACGCACGCACGCACGCACGCACACACACACACACACATACACACACACACACACACACACACACACACTCACATACGCATGCGTGCGCGCACGCACACACACACACACACACATTTGAATACTTTATTTGGTTCCACAAATTATATTATACAAACAGGGAATCAAATATTTCGGGGCTAAGCAGCACTGAACACTTAAGGGTACACATAACACCTCCTTCTCCACACGGCCAACCTGCCAATAATAGCTGAGACAGAGCAACATTTGGCAACCTGTTTGGCCTTTCTTTTAGACATTGCATAAATTCTCAGACCCCTCATGGTGCATTTATATACATGGCCCAGACTTCCAAATACAAGTAGGCTGAATTTGCACTTGTACCCAAAGCTGGTTATCGTACCAAGCAGTGGTTGGTATTTGATATACTTGTCCTGGAAAGTCTGGTCCATGTACAGGTCAAAGGGGCAGCCTACTTCTACAATCAGCACCTCCTTGTGGCTGGTGTCAACAAAGACAACATCAGGTGTATTTGGGATGTTGGCAAAAACATCATTGGCAAAACCAAACCACTCTGGTAACACTCTGGCATGCTTGTACATAGCTGCGCTAGATGGTAAGATGTTTTGTACTGTATCAGACACAATGTCCACAATACGGTCATGACGAGCTATGTACAGGTGTTTGTATGCATTACATCCATTTGTTATGTGTGCAATGGACTCTAGGTGTTGTGAATCCTGATGGTTTAAACAGAATGGACTGTGAGTGTAGGGATACCAGGTGGACAGATTGTACTTGGTCGGTAATACCTGCAGTCTTGCTTTGATGGTGAATTTCAGAACATCCTCACCAACAGCGACGTTCTTATACACTGAGTGTGAGACTGAGTGGTCAGCGAACTGCAAACAGGCTAGCTTTCCCTGTAGTCTGAGTCCACACCAGTGCTGCCTGATCTCAGACTGCTTCAGGCTGAGCAGAACCCTCCTTGCAGAGTCTCTGTGCAGTCCGCACACACACACACACACACACACACACTGTAATTCATACGCCCACAATTGCACATTCACACAAATGCTGTCAGCCTTAGCCGTACTACTTAATGAAGGACAACAGGGTCATCTGCTTGGCACCAGTGAGTTGTTGTGCTCTGTTAGCTTAGCTGTGGAAATGACCCATTTTAGATGCTAATGAAGCTGCAGTGGTCCATCTTAAGTGTGGGCAAAGCAGCACTTATCACCTGAGTCAGCAGCGGCTGGACACTCATAATGATGGAAAGAGCAGGGCATTATGCAGATGGACTAGTGTGAGTCTATCAAGGTTCATCAGCCCAGACAAAACACCTTATACAACGGGTATGCATACGCCGTCACTCACGCACACGTACACACACACACACACACACAAACACACACACGCACACATAAAAAAATAAACAAAACAAAAGCACACACGCAGACACAAACGCTTACATGCACGCAAAACACACACGCACAGATGTGTACAAGAACACACACATACTGTACATGCACACACACACACACACACACACA
This sequence comes from Nansenia antarctica, assembly GCF_963989245.1. Classification (NCBI taxonomy): domain Eukaryota; kingdom Metazoa; phylum Chordata; class Actinopteri; order Argentiniformes; family Microstomatidae; genus Nansenia; species Nansenia antarctica. The sequence continues at coordinate 28,395,932 of NC_137688.1, forward strand.
TTCCTGATTTATATGCTTCTATAATTGTTTGACATGGGATTTCTAGTGGCATTGTGAATGTAAACTGCTGACATGGTTATGGAGTCAGAACCTAAACTCTACACTCTATCTCCCGCCGTGGACTGATGAGGTGCAGGCCTGCCTCCAACATACCACACAAACACACACACACACACACACACACACACACACACAGCTCTGGTAGGGCAACTCTCCATGAACACTGCATAGCTCATCCTTATATGGTGCAAGAAGTGGGGAAAATAGTGCTCCCTCCATTTTCCTATTAACATTAACGATAGCATCTTCCCTCCCTTCCCATGCCCTTTCTATCTTACACCGGGGAGGCCGGTGGAGGTAGCAATTGAGGACAGGTTCCTTGTAATGTACGGAATGGAATGAGGAATGGTTTCGAACACACACTTGATTGCTGATTTCTACCTCCAACGGCCCCCCCTGTGTGGGATAGTGTGGGGGAAAAATGTCTTTAATACAATAACAATGTGACAATGAATACTGAAGACTGTGTGAATGACCAGAATGCAGAGCAGGATACTCTCATGTGATGAACAGAGGTGTTACGACTACTGATAAGCAGAGGGCTTAGGAGGAGAAGAAGCGCTGTTCCTTCTCTCTCTGGGACAGTTATGTCTACTTTGACCAACTGTTGAACCTACCATGGCCAACCCCAGGACAAACCGCCCACTGATGTTGTAAACCTATAAATGGTCTACTGGGACTGCCGCAGTTAAGACATTGTACTGAGAAGCCCATTTTTGTTGGCCGGACAATCGCTCCTTCTTGCAAGAATTGAAATAAATACTTTTAATGATTTGATAAATCTCAGTCTCCTGGTTACAAAGTTTAGTATTCTGTGTATTTGAATCTGACAGATTGATAGTAGTAGGTAAGTAAGTAAGTAAGTCATGTTTATTTATATAGCACATTTTACAACGACAAGAACAGCCGCCTTAAGTGCTGAACAGAAAACACTAGTCAAAGAGAAACAACAGATAAAAAATACACTAAAAACAAGGTGCCATACAAGATACTAAAGACAAGGTGCCATACAAGATACAAGTGCAGAAATGAAAGTACAAAAAGTGCAGTGTCGGGAGGCAGGCTCACCTCAGGTCAAAGGCCTGGGAGAAGAGGTACGTCTTAGCTCATTTTTTAAAAGCCTTGACGCTCTGGGTTGATCTGACGTGGAGGGGGAGGCTGTTCCAGAGCCTAAGGGCTGCCTTAGAGAAGGCTCTATCCCCTCTGGTTTTCAGTCTGGTCCTAGGGACCTCCAGCAGCAGTTGGACTACCAAGTGAGCTAGCTCACAACAAAGGTTAACATTAACATGTTACGTTCAGTGTTAATAATAATCAAAACGTGTTAGGTAATTACCTTTCTTCTTGAACTTAATCGCCGTCCATAGCAATCACAAGGAGCAGGACGAATACGTTGTTGTTGTATTATTATATTGCTTGAAGTTGGCGAAAGCATAGGCTACAGGTGTATACAGAGACATAATGACGTGGCTCTCTAGCCTGTGGAAAGGCTAACCGGTTCTTAGAAGGTTCGCAAGTTAAAGCAACTGTGAACTGACACTAGCACCAGCCCAGGACTAGAACTAGGTTCACTAGTACCAGCCCAGAACTAGAACTAGGTTCAATAGCACCAGAACTAGAACTAGAACTAGGTTCACTAGCACCAGAACTAGAACTAGGTTCACTAGCACCAGCCCAGAACTAGAACTAGGTTCAATAGCACCAGAACTAGAACTAGAACTAGGTTCACTAGCACCAGAACTAGAACTAGGTTCACTAGCACCAGCCCAGAACTAGAACTAGGTTCAATAGCACCAGAACTAGAGCTAGAACTAGGTTCACTAGCACCAGAACTAGAACTAGGTTCACTAGCACCAGCCCATAACTAGAACTAGGTTCACTAGCACCAGAACTAGAACTAGATTCACTAGCACCAGCCCATAACTAGAACTAGGTTCAATAGCACCAGAACTAGAGCTAGGTTCACTAGCACCAGAACTAGAACTAGGTTCACTGAC
>NC_137688.1:28402985-28437985 GCF_963989245.1 Nansenia antarctica
GAGAGTGAAGCAAGGAAAGAGAGGGAGTGGGCCTATCAGAGAAAGCTGTAGCAGAGGAGGGGGGTTTCCATCCTGCCTGGTGTCTCATTGTTATTAGTGAAGCTCCTGGGAGCGTGGACTGAATATCACTCATCAAAGACAACGCCAAGAGCGGGGCACAGGACACTATACCCACTCAGAGCGCTAGCACTAGCAGAGCCGTGAGGGGTCACGGTGACCCCTGTGAGTAAAAAAAAACCTAAAATGAATTCTATCTTTGCACTCGATCAAATTTCAGGCCCCTCCTTTCATGACTTTTCCTAGATATGTGCGTCCTACCACCCAGTATCCTGACATTTGAAACTCACTTCAGGATAAGATAGTATAAAGCTAGTTTTGCAGTTTTTCGATGTAGGAGGCAGGCGGAAAAAAGAAACGCCCTCTAGTGATCTCTGTGTGTAGATAGCAGATTTACATTCTAAAAAGGGGGTCTATTTGACCCCCAAGGCAGCTCTACTAGTAGGTAAAAGAGGCACGGCTGTTGTAGTGCTAGTTCTAGTGCGCACACACACGCGCACACACACGTGCACACACACACACACACACACACACACACACACACACTTGTGCCAAAATATGCCGAATGACTGAAGTTAATCAATCATTGCAAAAATGATGATGAGTTGAATCAGGCGGTTCAGTGAGGGGAATGAACAGACAGACAGCCTCCCCAGCCCTGTGGGCGGTAGGTAAGGAAGACAGGGCGTTCTTTATTTGATATCGACGCCACTTATTCGCTCACACCTGGAAGTCTAACTGAAGAAACAAAGAATGCTGCATTACCAGATGAAAAAAAACAAGGAGTGGAAAAATCCATGGGTGTTGGGGAAGGGGGGGGGGCGTGCTTGCCATGCTAATGCACGGGCATTTATCACCATTAGGAGTGTGATGGACATCACTGAAGCTGTCCCTCCCTGTGGAAGATGGACTCTCCAACACTCCCTCTCTCTCTCTCCCCCCTCTCTCTCCCTGCCTCTCTCCCTCCCAGTGAAAACATCCAGAGGTAAACACAGAGTGAAAGAGAGAGAGAGAGAGAGAGAGAGAGAGAGAGAGAGAGAGAGAGAGAGGGATGGAGGAGGGAAGGGAGGGGGTAGAGAGAGAGGGGGGGGAGGGCGCAGAGAAAGGGAGGGAGAGGGGTGAGAGAAAGAGGTGGGTGGTGGGGAATGAGAGATAAAGAGAGGGACCGTCTGGAGCTATTCCTCCTCCGGGTGAGGTGGGGGGGTGAGGTGGGGGGGTGAGGCGGGGGGGTGTGGGGGGAGACGGAGCATCACTATAGCTGTCCCTGCCGGGAGAGGATATGCCATCAGTGCCCCTTGGATTTGGCAGACACTAAATCTCAATCCCTGGGTTGGTTACAATACACGCACGCATGCACACACACACACACACACACACACACACACACACACACACACACACACACACTCAGCTTTCTGAGGTGCGAATACTGAGTTGTCAAAGAAGTGGGAGGTTCATGGGAAAGAGAGAGGCATGACAGGGTAGAGGGGGAGGACGGTACTGGGAAATACCGGAACAAATCTGCCACGCACTGACACACGGGTGGACGGAGAAGGGGGGGGGGGGGGGCGGGGGGAGGGAGGGGGGTAGGGGGGTAGGGTTCAAAAGGGCAGAGGGATAAAGCGAGATAGAGTACAGTAACTCTCCTGAGGGAAAACTGCTGAGTGGACACTTGGATCAGGACACACATGGATCACATGCATGTACACACACAGACACACACACACACACACACACACCCACACACACACACACACAGACACACACTTGAGAATAATCTTTTCGCACATTTGCATTCAATGAGGGATCTATCGCAGACCCCCCCCCCCACACACACACACACACCAACATTTCACACAATTGAGTATTTCTAATATCTTTCAAAGCACACAGTACTTTAATATCATTTTTGAGATAGATGCTGTCCCAGAAAAACTGGAGTGGAGTGCACTGTCACAAGATACTTCAAAATTGAAATTGAAAGGCAATATTCCGTCGCGTTTCTGTGGGTTTTGAAGATATTGCAGTTTGTCTTCATATAGACTCCCTTACCTATCAATACTTTGTTATTTCTTATGCCCAGATTCCAGCTGACATCGTAGGTGGAAATATTTGTGTACCTGCAAACACATTTGTAGTAATAACAGAGATATTCCACAAGGCTATTCATTTTTCAGAATCATACTCTTCTAAGCAATTAATTCCACACCGACATGTGCATTACATTCTGGAGCACTTCTTTGACCATTCTACTATGGATAAATGAAGGCTGACCATAAAAGCTGTGACAGGAGTATATTCATCATATTTTCAGCCTAACCATTAACATTAGAACAGCCATGCCTTTTTTACCTACTAAAATAGCCGCCTCGGGAATCACCCACTCTTTACAACGCTAAGCTGCTATTTACACACAACGACCACTAGTTGGTCGCTTGTATGTTAGCCTGCTTCATACACAGAAAAACTGCAAAATAGCTTGATATTAGCTCATCCTGATGTAATTTTGAAAATGTAAGGACACTGGGTGGTAGAACGCACATATCTAGGAAAAGTCATGAAAAAAATAAAATCCTGAAATGTGATCGACTGCAAAGATATACCATTTTTCTTTACTCACAGGGGTGTCAAATGACCCTCATGGCTGATTAAGTGTTAATCCAAAAATGAATATCCCAGATATGTCCAGTAATGTTGTATTTCAGGGTCTTATATATAACCACGTTTACCCTGGAGCTGCATTGACACTGCAGGCTCCCCTGCACCATTCTGCTTGTGTCTTTCAAGGCCGGGATTCTCCCACTCTCCAGGTTTGGATTTAATTTGATATGTTAGGATCCCCATTCCTGCTCTTCCTGGGATCCACACAAAACATATAACAAAGAAGAACAACACCAACATACAGTACATAACTACAAATGACAAGGTACTTAACATTTAGATTTTAGACAAATGCCTTTATCCAAAGCAACTTACAACAAATACAGTCTAAGTGAATCATCTATCCATCAGATATCATCATAAGACATGTAAATCAATGCTAGGACCAGAGACCATTGGCAGTAACAATGCTAGAAGAAGGAAGAATTCCTTTTTATTTTGGATTGATTTATTTTACAGTAGAGAAACTGTATAGGGGGAAAGTGGGGATGAAGAGGTCTTTCAGGTAAGGTACACCTACGTGATTGTAATGGACACACACACACACACACACACACACACACACAGACACACACACACACACACACACACAGACAGACAGACAGACACACACACACACACACACACACACACACACACGCACACCTGGTAGAGCAGCTCTGCCAATACCATTAGTATAGAATACGCTTTCTATGGCTTTAGCACTGAGGGTTTAAATGTGCTGCAGAGGTCCCGGTCATCTGACCCCTCTCTCCTCAGAGGTTAACCTGTAGACACACACTGAATGTGGATGTGGACCAAGCACCCATGCCCTCCATTAGCCACACCACACTGCACTGCACTTGCCATTAGAGGAGATATAGGTCACTAAAAAGATACCTCAATATGAAACTGTGAAACACAGCATTGGGCGATACAGTCAACTAAATGCAATACGCTAGATCCATTATATCTATATGAAATATCCCAAAAAATATTAATTGTAGAAAAACGATGAATAGAATTGTAAAATAAATGATGTTTTAAGTGACAACACCCACACAATTGTATAGGGTACACACACACATGACTTGAATGCAATAATGACACACGGTGGCTAATAATAAGTACAATATATGTATTTATAGGGGACTGGTTTTTTAAATATAGTGTGTAAGATGGATCGGATTGGCTCGTAAGAGTAGGGTAGGAAGTCAAAGCCACCCATTTCAATGAACAAGAACAGAGGTATACCCGCGTGAAAAACTGGGGAGGAGGTTTTTAATGAAAACGCTCAGAGATTCAAACGCTAATCAGTTGGAGAAGGTGTCCGGGGCTCATAATGGAATGTGATAATTCTCTGGAATTCCTGTTGACGTGGAAAAGGAGGGCTCTTTCAGAAAGGTCACTCGTGACAGCATTTTAAGGTTACTTCCTAATAAGAAGGGGATATACGATACAGGCTGATAGTCCGTCTACGGCTTTAATGGTAGGAGAAGGGGAAGCCCTTTCTAGCCCTTTATTGCAGTGTGTTTAAATATCCAAGAGAGATGGAGAGAGAGAGAGAGAGAGAGAGAGAGTTTGTGTGGATGCGAGAGTGTGTGCAGTGCAGACTTGTGTCTAGTGTGTGTTTGTGGGTTTGTGTGAGTCAGTAAGTGTGTGTGAGTGTGTGTGTTTGTGTACGTGTGAGTGACATACATAAGTATGTATATGTGTGTGTGTGTGTGTGTGTGTGTAGAATGAGACATAGCCACGCAGCCATGTAGCTCCAGCCTCTGACCTTTCCCTATTGTGTGAGCAGCTCCCAGCAGTCAGGATGCGGATCACAGAGGACCGTTCCTCTCCATGACAGTAATAGCTGCCACTGAGAAATACACCCTCCTTCTCTTCCGTATCTCTGGCATTTCGGATGCCCCCCCCCGTCTGACGTACGGGGGGGGGGTTCTCCCAAGCTGCCGACATGCTCACCAGGTCTTGAAGGCCTTCGTTCACTCAATAGAAAGACTGGGAGAAACTGCCACTTGCAATGCCGTTGGCTGTACCTTGCATCCATCATCAGATTTGGAGCCATGCCTCACAGTTGGGTGATTCACAGAAATCCAAAACACGTTTTTTTGCGTGCTTGGTGAGGGATGCGAAAATGCCGAGCGATGAGCCCAATTCACCAGACCGTGTCCCGAATGAATAACTGGTATATTGAAATATTAGGAATCGTTCGCTTGTAAATTAGCCTGCTTCCTACACAGAAAAACTGCAAAATAGCTTTATCCTAGCTCATCCTGATGTGATTTTGAATATGTAAGGATACTGGGTGGTAGAACGCACATATCCAGGAAAAGTCATGAAAGGAGGGTCCTGAAATTTGATCGAATGCAAGAACATTTTTCTTTACTCACAGGGGTCAAAATGACCCTCATGGCTGATTAAGTGTTAATCCAAACATGAATATCCCAGATATGTCCAGTAATGTTGTATTTCAGGGTCTTATACATAACCAAGTTTACCCTCGAGCTGCATTGACACTGCAGGCTCCCCTGCACCATTCTGCTTGTGTCTTTCAAGGCCGTGATTCTCCCACTCTCCAGGTTCTAGATATAAGTCTGACGTACGGGGGTGGGGGGTGTTCTCCCAAGCTGCCGACATGCTCACCAGGTCTCGAAGGCCTTCGTTCACTCAATAGAAAGACTGGGAGAAACGTGCATAGCCGTTGACCTTGCATCGATCATCTCAACACCGAGATCTGGAGCCATGCCTCGCAGTTGGGTGATTCGCCGAAATCCAAAACACGTTTTTTGGCGTGCTTGGCAAGGGATGCGAAAATGCCGAGCTATGTGCCCAATTCACCAGACCGTGTCACGAATGAAGAATGACAAATATTGACTTGGTACATTGTCACACCAAGGCCAAGGTCTTTCCCTTCTTTCCCTTCTTTGTGCTTTGCTCAAGGAAAGTTTTTTGGTTATTATTGGGTAAGGTCAGGTATGATCAGGAGTAAATCCTTTATCCCAGCATTCAGAGAAGGCCTTCACCGTATCAGAGAGTGTTTGCATCGAAGCCAGAAACAAACCTTGTTTCTCAACATCTCCCCCTTTCCCGACGACAACTCTCCCCTCCTCCCCTCCCCTCTTTTTCCTTCCACCTTCTCCCTCTCCCATCCTTTTCCCTCCTTTCCCCTCCTGTCCTGTCATCCTCGCTCAGCCTCTTTGTCACACGATCCCCCTTCCAATTGACTCCCCCGTCTGTGACAACTGTTTGGATTTGTAACGCACACACGGTGACCGCGTGTCAAAACATTGACACTGGCGGTGCAGAGGCGCCAGAGTGGTCCTTCTGTGGGCTGTAATGGTCTCCTGAATGTATGAGAAGAGCCCGTTACGACAGGTGAAGAGAAGAGAGAGACAGAGAGAGAGAGAGAGAGAGAGAGAGGGAGAGACAGAGAGAGAGAGAGATATGTGGGGAGGGAGGCGTGCTGACACACTACTCCACTTGTGAAAGCGGTTGTCTCAGATAGGGAGAGAATAAAGGAGAGGCAGGGAAGTGGAGAGGAGTAAGAGTTACTGTCCCTTTTTATCAGCTGACGGACAAGCTGAAGCTGATTAGGGACGAGGGATTTAACAGTCCAGGGAGAGAGAGAACCACAGGATTGATATGTGGAGGCATGTGTGTGTGTGTGTGTGTGTGTGTGTGTGTGTGTACGTGTGTGTGTGTGTGTGTATGTGTGTGTATGTTGCGTGTGCGTGCGTGCGTGTGTGTGTGTGTGTGTGTGTGCTGCGTGTGTGTGTGCGTCTGCGTGTGTGTGTGTGTGCTGCGTGTGTGTGTGTGTGTGTGTGTGCTGCGTGTGTGTGTGTGTGTGTGTGTGTGTTGTGTGTGCGCGCGTGCGTGTGTGTGTGTGTGACAGTTTCTCAGTCCCTCAACAAGGCAGAGTGAGATAGGAACGAGGGAGAAAGGTGACCAAAGAGCTAAAGCTGGTGTTTTCTATGATAAGACAATGCAGCGTTTTCATATCCACAATCTCTATTCTATTTCTAATCCATCACACACACAATTTATTCACGACAACATAATCACAGGCAACTCAAGTACAACTAACAGTAAACTAATAGAATAGAACGTGTGTAAGTTAGCCAAGGTATATACATATCTCATCGCTTGGCAGTATCGCTTGGCTCATGCATATGCTCGACCACATTAGCAATCACAATGCAATAATCAGTTGCGCGCATTATAGATCAACCAGAGATTTGGATCATGCCTTATTCATACGAGACCCCAGTCGAGGTAAACCAGATACGAACCCGAGATTCCTCTCCTCCTTTGTATTCTATCCTTTCTTATCGGTGTAATGGCAATGCAGCCTGTCAGAATATTTTATCGCTCAGCGATTTCAGAACGTGATCTCGTTCATCACGCCGTATCTCCCCTATGGCATACATTTGTTTTACAAATTAGACCGTTTCAACAAGAAGAAGAACACTCAGACACTCTCACACATGCGCATATACACACATGCACACAAACACACACACACACAAACACAAGACACTGGACAGGACCATGATTACATGATAAGAGAGATATATATTCATATATGAATATGAATATGAATTATCAGTGTGCATATTTTATGTGGTGGTGTGAATGTAACATAGAGTATGGAAACATGAAATAACTGAAATGAAGAGTCTCTCTCTCTCTCTCTCTCTCTCTCTCTCTCTCTCCCTCTCTAAGAACATGCAGACCTACACTGAATATATTCACTGGACTATGCTCATCAATAGACATCACCACAGTTCTGTAGAGCTGAGAGTATAAGGAATGCTAGCCTACCAGATATGGCAACAGGTTATCCTAATTATGTATTAATTATGTACCTATACATGATAGTACGCATTCCCAATTGCGTGTCCTTATTAATGCATGAGAGACATTTTTGGACAATGCTTAAACAACTGAAGATATGTGAGGGCTATTAAGATAAGGACACATTCAATTGTCAGGGGAAGACATTAGGACAATTCCATGGTAACAGAATTACCCTTGGGACTCAAGCTTACTCAAACAAAACCCTTCATAGAACATTTAAATAAACTAACTATATGGCGTACTGTGACTAACAATTCAAACTGAAAAAAAATAAATGTAGGCAAGTTTCCACAAAACTCTGTTAGTATCCGCTCCAAATGAAGATTCAAATATACATCTGCAGAAACAGCTATTATATGATACATTTGACATGTGTTTGACAGTAAAGTGAAGTGGATTTACAACTGGTAACAGAATGACAGTAACAGAATGACTAAATGGGAGATATGCATCATTTCTGAATTGTAATGTCATTCTATACATGACAATGTTGTTAAAATAGGGAAACCTGGGTAGAAATATACAATAGACACTCTTATTACTAATGTATTATCAACGTATGCAGTATATAACATGAAAGAACTCATGAAACACAAGAAACCTAAATCTGTCACAAGAAATCTAAATGTGTCATTACACCAAAAGAAAATGGCCGACACCTTTTTGGCAGCAAAAACACATTTTGAAAAAATAAAATACAAGTAGGCCAACAGTATGTCATGTGTAGACACACATACTACGTGCACGTCGCAAGACAAGCTGTGCGCATGCTCGTGTGTCCGCCAGTTCCTGAGTATAAGTGTGTGTGTGTGTGTGTGTGTGTGTGTGTGTGTGTGTGTGTGTGTGTGTGTGTGTGTGTGTGTGTGTGTGTGTGTGTGTGAGGAGGGGAAGTAGGGATAATATAAATTGATGATGCTTTTACAGAGGCTTTCATTTAATGCGTAAATAGGCTCAAATATAGAGGACTGTAAATAATACTGAACACAGAGACATCTAATTAAAATGAAAAAGGGGGTGGGTGGGTGATGGTGGGGGGGGGGGGGGGGGGCTGTAAGTGGAGTTGGGGTGGAGTGCCTTTACCAAGCGATCGCTCTCCCGCTTTTAAAGGCTTGGCTGGCATGGAATGATAACTCTGAGTGGGTTTTTAGAGTACAATACCCCTCACAATGGCTGCCACTGAACAGGCCTGGATCAAAGCAATGGGAGAGATTGATTGATTTCCAAACACATTTGGTGCGACGGCATGAAAACAGATTGAGTACTCTGATTGAAACGAGGTGAAGTGGGGTGACATTTTTTTTATGGAAATGTGGATCTATCGTTGCATAAATGTGGCCTACCGTTGCGTCCACAGTTCAGATTGACATTGTCTTAGAGAAGTCCTACACACAAACGGTGGTTCACAAACAGTAGATACTCTCTATGACGGTCTATGAAGTGATCATAAAACACAAACAAGCCCCGCGGTGGTGTAGCGGTCTAAGCACTGGCCGCTAGTGCAAGCTGCCCACCGGGGCCGGGGTTCGTATCCCGGCTCGCCAGATCCAGAATATGGCCGAGGCACACGGGAAGCGGCATATTGGCCGGCCGCTTCCGAGGGCGGGTATAGGAGTATTTCTGGACTAGGATCCGTCGCGCAACACCGCCCCCGTCTGGTGCTGGAGTAACGGTACTGGGCTCGAGGAGCCAGTCAGCCTAGTCTGCCTGGCGGCCTCCTCTGGGACTGCCGGCCACGGGGTCGGGCGGCGGATCCTTCGCAATAGGCAGGGGATAATTGGATGCTAAGTTGGGTTAAATTGGCTACCAAATTGGGTGAAAAGGGGATAAAATCTGAAAAACAAATTTAAAAAAAAAATAAAATAAAAAATAAAACACAAACAAAAACAACAAAACGATGAAGTGATTGACAAAAGTGGCCTCACAGAGATTGTTACTGCATGGGTTACATACGCTATGGAAATACACATTCGATAACCTTATAGAAATAAGCAAAAACAGAGACAAAAAAAGTGATCATTTAAAATATGAAATGCCATTTCAAAAGCCAGGTAAGTAAGAGAGACGGCCCGTAATGAGTAAACAGGCACTCGCTCTCTTCTGTTAAATCACAGCAGCCTACCAACAACCCTGGCAAGATGGTGCTGATTAACATAATGGTCTAATATGAACACCTGCGAGAGCACAGCGTACACAAACAACGGTGTGACACCGACAAAGACACAAAAGCGTTTTAACTCATCATTACCGAGCAGCGGAGTATTCTGAGAGGGAGAAAAACCCACCACAGTTCATCATGAGACCATTCAGCAAACAAGCAGGTAGGGCTGCCAGGAATGAGAGGCTAACAGTGCTAGCAGCTTGAGTAAACAGAGTACAACCGACCGCAGTGTTTTGAAGACTAAAACATTCATATGATATTATACAGAACAGGCTTCATAGCCGATAGGCTATTGATTTATAATTGCAAAGAAACCTAGCAAAAACCTAGCAAACCTTCGGTGAAAAAATGGACACGCTTGCTCGCTCACACACTCGCAAGCATGCACAAGCACACATGCACAAACACACACACCCTCACACTCTCTCTCTCTCATACGCACACACGCGCACACACACTCAACACAGAAAATCTCCATCTCCATCTCCATCGTAGCTCTGTGGTCGCGGTGGATGACGACGCTTGCTTGGTTTGGGCTGCGGGTAGGTAAGAGCCAGCGCCTCTGGCGTCGTTGATGCCACCTTGTGTGCCTGCGGAGGACAATGACACTTGCACACTCTGATTGTAGGTGGAACACACACACACACACACGTTCATGTTCAGAGTCTGATAGTGTGGTCACAGCAGCTCTGGGCACGGTGCTCACTTCCCTGCATGACGGTGTCTTGAAGGTGGTAGAGCCCTCTGGCAGAGGACGCCTGCCAAGAAGACCCTGTTCCTGTTCTGTGCCAGGGGGGTTCCAGGTGAGTGGGGTTCATTTTTTTGCACCACTTCAGGAGGTCCTTGCTTGGTGGTCTTTAAACCTCTTCTTCTGTCCTCCAGCACTACATTCTGCTGCACTTAGCTGGCCGTAGAGAGCTTGGCAAGGTAAGTGATGAGCTGGCATGCGTATTATGTGGCCAAGCCCATTGAAGGTGTCATTTTAGCTAGCATTGTAGATGCGTGTGGTAATGGTTTTGGAGAGGATGGCATTGTGGGGGGATGCGGTTCTCCCAGGAGAGACCAAGGATCTGTTGCAGGCTTCTGATCTGAAAGGCCTCTAGGATTTGTATATGGTTCCTGTATGTCCAAGGAGTCCAAGTTTCCCGCCATTTTGGGATTCCTAAAAAACGAACTTGCTGTGAACCTGTGCGCACCTCTACGCACACTGAGGTCAAGACACTTGTTCACGTGCGCAACATTTAGAGTTGATTGTGATTCATAAAGGGAAGCAAGCGTGGGCCTTGCGCACCGCAAATTCCACTTGCGTGCGCACCGCTTTATAAATCCGAATGTTGGTGTGCGTGAATGTTCTTGCTTTGCGTACGTACGCAAGCAGTTTACACCAGTTCTACGCAAAGCATTATAAATGAGGCCCCAAGTCTATGCCCCCTAGAGTATGGTACAGACACACACACACACACACGCACGCCCGCACACACACACCTCCCCCTTGTGTCTTGCTGGTAGTATGAAGGTCAGATCAAGAGGTCAGACTGTGGGCAGAGCGCCGCCTGTTCACCAACTCGACCTCTCCTACCTACCATCCCTCTCACTCGGCTGTCACGCATCGCTACGCAGTCAGGCTACACCAGGGCCTCCCCCCCCGCCCCCCCCCGACACAAACCACACTGACATTTAAGCTTCTTCCAGTCTCCTCCAGCTTCCCTTCAGCCTCCTCATGGTTCTGCAGTTAAAGGTTCGCTTCAGTTTCAGGTTCAGCATGCCTTTGCTCTCCCCTCAAGGAGTTGACAAATACAAATAATCCTGTTCTGACAATTCTGTAGCTCCGTTAAAGATTTTAAAAGTGAGTTTTGATGTGTTCAATAGTCAAGGGGCTTAAGATAAGGAAGATTTCTTCAGTGATATCGACGCCGGCAGAAATACAATTGATACGGTGGTACTTTTCACTAAACGACCAGCCCTGATTGCTCAATTCAAATTCCTCTCCCGGAGTTGTTCACACACCAACCAAGCTAGACACCACCGAGCCATTTTTATTAAAAAACTAAAACAAAATTGATGGACACCTTCAGAAACGCATTGAAAAATCCCTGTGTTAAAGATGTGAAATGCCTGAGGATACAGTGGCTCAGGGAGAGAAGAGACTTCTGCTTTGTTTTGCTCTGTTTCCCCAGAGATAGCACTCTCCACATTCAGAGACAGAGAAGGAAGGGAGGGAGGGAATCGAGAAAGAGAGAGAAAAACACTAAAGCACATAATGTGTTATTAACTGACAGGGAAAAAAGAGACAAAGAAAGATTGAGTGGGAGGAGAAACACTCTCTTAAGGCGATGGATGTATTCGACCAGGGAAAACGCCATATTTCTCTATAGAGTGTGTTTATTTACCAAACACCTTCGGGTCACTGTAACACTCCTGAACTCCGGGTTGAAATCTTGGCCTTGGTTTTTACTATCTTCCAGCATGGTACCGTTATTCCTCAAGTAGAACTGTTTGTTTACAAGAACATTATGTTGGTTTTTGCTTTGTGAAGACAATCACCGGAGGGAGACGGTTTCTTTGCTTTTCTGGCAGGGGGGGACCTGACACGGCCAAACCAACCCTAGCCCTAGCACTTAACACAGAGTGCAGAGAGTCCTATCAGGCCGAGATATGCTAATCGGCATCCATAGAGTCAGGAAGGAACTATGAATGTCATTATAATAATAATAATAATAATAATAATAATAATAATAATGATAATAATAATAATAATTGTAAAAGCACTTTACATAAGAAATCTCAAAGTGCTACAATTAAAAACAAGAAGATAAAACAATCAACATTTTCAATTAAAAGGCAAAAAAGGGCTCGGTTTTAAGGCCTCGTTTAAAAGCATCCACAGACTGTGGTGCCCTTAGGTGGTCAGGGAGAGCATTCCACAGCCTAGGAGCAGCCGAGCAGAAGGCCCGATCTCCCATGGTGCGGAGCTTGGTCCTGGGGGTCTTGAGGAGGTTGGTGGCAGTAGAACGGAGGGTGCGTGAGGAGGTCTGAGGGGTATGGAGGAGTTCCTTGAGGTAGGGGGGGGGGCAGTTCCATGAATGCACTGGTGGGTGAGGAGGGAGACCTTGAATTCGATTCTGAGGGAGACGGGGAGCCAGTGAAGTGATTTGAGGATGGGGGTGATGTGATCATATTTGCGCACCCTCATCAGGATCCTAGCAGCGCTGTTCTGGATGTATTGAAGTTTCTGGAAGCAGTTGCTAGGAATCCCGATGAGGAGTGTGTTGCAGTAGTCCAGTCTGGAGGAGACTTTGGGCCCTATTATGCACTTCTTAACTTGCCGTCTTAAGTCTTAATTAAGACGCACCGCCAGGTTAAGACCTACCGCCACCCTTATTATGCGCTTCATACGCGCTACTGCTATTATGCCGGTGTCGATAGGCGCCCACACATAAGACGTAATACTCCCGTGCATATATTACTCATTGTGGGAGTGTTCATATGTTAATGAAGTGCACTAGGCGCCTCTGCTATTATGCGATCTGACTTTGCTCCTAGCGCTAAGAAGTGGTTTGAAAAGTTCTTAAGTTTAGACTTCATGCACGTTTTGAAACACGAGCGCGCCTCCGCGGTTTGCGCATGCATGTGGGCACACATGAACACGCACGTGGCTCCACGGCAAGACGTCAATTACGGTCACAGTATAAATGCTTTATTTCAGAAGGGAGAGGCAGAGAAGCGCGCTGACCTCCTTCTTAGGACTTCCATAATAGCATAGCGCTAATGACTTAACGCAGCCGGTTCTTAAAGGGAATGGCACCTGGCACGCTGATTGGGTTGATTGAGAAGACGCCCAAAACACACCCATGACTAATTTCTTTGCTTAGCGCCGGGTTTTAGGCGCCCACTACCGCACGCATAATAGAAAAGTGGCCTTGACCACGCCTCCACGTCTTAAGTTTAGATCTACCGCCTCGTCTTATTGCTTAAGACTTATGAAGTGCATAATAAGGCCCTTTAAGTCTTTAGTCTGGCTGTTAGTCGTAAGGAACAGTCCTGTTCTCAATAACCAGAGCGGGATTCTTTATTTTTCTTGTGAAGCGCATTGCGTTGTATCTGTGTATGAAATGTGCTCTACAAATAAAAGGTTTGATATGATTTGATTTGATATAAAGAGACAGGCAACACAGGCAACCCACCCAGGAGTGAGGTATGTAGGAGTTCTGTCGGAACATTCTAATTGTGAAGTTCCCCCCCCTTAATCCCTCTCCATCACACCCTCAACCTCACCTTTCACACTACACTCATCAGACATTACATTCTTCTCTGCACCCTTCCATCTCTTCATTAAAGTAGACAAGACCAGGCGGAGGGGGATGATGCTAGCTCTACGTAGGCGGGAGTTAGCTTAAGGCTAATACAGAATTGACGGGTTCTTCGACTGTTTCTAAGCGCTGATTAAGGAGATAGAGCACACTCCCAGTCATCATTCCGCTCTCTCTTCGACAGCCGCCGCACTTTAACCTCGATATTACTTGACTGTCACGGCCGAGGGCAGAGGAGAGGACATGCTATTCGTGTCGTACTAACAGGTGTACAACAGTCGCTACTTAACAAGCGTTAGGATTCCTTTTACATTTTTTACATACACCTTTTACATACTTTTCATGAAAGCTTAATATACCTGTATAATAAATGTCATTTGCACACATAGATTACTATGGGGTTGAGGACTGCCTGTATGTGTTTCCATGGTCACCGCGCCATCTCTCACTCAGTGCAAGGCCATTTCTCTCTCCATAAAACCTCCAATACATCAATTGTGCATAACCAGTCAATGTTCTCTTATTCATCTTAGGGAAATGGCATTTTGTGTACGTACCCCTCTGGAGGAAAGCAGATGTGCATATCTTTAAAAGGTAAACCACCTTCAATCGGATCAGCGTGCCAAGGATATCTCGATACCACCTGCAAGGAAATCGTCGTTTTTTTATGAGCGAGTGTACGAGTACACACTTCAACCGACAGGCAGGAAACCTCCTGTGATTCATATCTGTGTCAGATGATCTATTATCGTTAGCGCCTCATATTGTTGCATATATCAGGTTCAAACACAATGTTTGGGGTTTAGGACTTTGAGTGATGGGGTGATTATGAGGCAGGTGATCTCCACGGAAGGAGTTACCAGATGGCACACATCGACCATACATACACACACCCACACCCACACACACCACCAACTCTCTCTACTCTGATCCGAGACTTCCGATTTTTCCTGAGGCCTGCAGGCCTGGGCATTGTGAGTCTGCAGGGAGAGAGCTCTGCTCCTGCACACAGCCCCTGCATGGCAGCCCAGAGAGAGATAGAGAGAGAGAGAGAGGGAGAAAGGGAGAGAGAGTGAGAGAGAGAGAGAGTGTGTGAAAGAGAGAAAGAGAGAGAGTCTCCGGTATTCTGACGCTCGTCTTTCACTTTTAATGCCCCTGCAATCCATCAGGCCCCACATCTGTTCCCTGTCACTGTGTCATCCGTCACACGTCCCCCTACTCCCCCATCACGCCACAGACGTGCGCGAGCGTCACCGTTACCACCACCTCCGCCACGGCCGCCTCACACCCACCGCTGCCCCCCCCCCTCCTTCTCTCCATCCCTCCCCCATCCCACTGTACCTGACCAGCCTGCTTATGCCATCCACTCCCTCCTTGCTTGCTTCCTTCCCTGCCTACCTACCTCCCTCCCGCCCTCATTCTTTTCTTCCTTCCTTCCCTCCCTCCCTCTCCCCCCTTCCGTCCTTCCTTCTGTACTGTAGAACAGTGGCAGCTTGGCCTTTACGGCAGCAGTAATTTCTTGTGTGTACACAGTAAGATATATTCTCAAACCCGGATGAGCTAACAATGTGCTATGCAACTGCTTGGGTTTGGTTTATTGTACAGTATGGGTGCTCTTCAGCGCAAAGCCATTGCTGTTAAACAGACTGTTTAGAAAGGAGAACTGGAACAGTATGTTTAATTCCCATTGTTTCTCAGTGTAGTCAGATAAAGGACAATGTGTGTGTAATCATGGAATTGATCCGAAAGGCAAATTGATTTCCATTTCCTCATTGCGTGTCCCCATCTGAATTTTTTAACAAGATGGATGCATTTCATAGCCATATTCAGACTCTTTCCCTAATTAGGCACCGGTGTTAATTAGATTAGCTAATTGGAAATAATGGATGGTGGTAATTTTCAGCGGTCAAGAAAATACATGACATTAGAAGAAAATACAAAATAATGTTTTTGGGGGCAGAATAAAACTAAATCACACACTTACACTCTTGCACACACACACACACACACACACACACACACACACACACACACACACACACACACACACACACACACACACACACACTAAATAAACAAGAAGCATGGTTGAAAGACCTGAATATAACCTTGATGTATGAACTAAAAATCTATAATAGTTGGTAAAATAAAAAATAAAAAATAAAAAAATCTATGGAAAAGGATCAATGTTTTTTTTCTGCTGTCATTCTAAATGGATGAGAGCTGAAGTCCCTTTGCTTAATGGATAAAGAATGATGGCTTATACAATCTGATATAATAGAAGTACTAGTTTAATAAACACATACAAATGTATTGAGGGTGTGTGAGGGTTTCTTTACGTGCTTATGTTTATGTTTATTTTATTTCGCACACATTTCAAAGGTACACAGTTGACAGAGAACACAATAAATAAACAGTGCAGGAGGAGGCAAGAAAACCCAGAAGGCTTATGTGGCGCCTCCGCCTAATAATCGCCAAGTGTGTTATAAAATAAAGAACACAACAATAACATACAGAAACATAAGTACATAAGAGTGATGGCAAACTAGTAATAATAATAATGCCAAAATATGAATCAAACAGCAATACCGAAGTAAGATCATAGATCATATCACTCCGGTTCTTCAACAACTCCATTGGCTTCCTGTTAAATACCGCATCGACTTCAAAAGTCTGCTCCTCACTTTGAAGGCCCTTCACAATCTTGCACCCCCATTTCTCTCTGAACTCCTTCACGACTTCAGTGTCAGTGACTTGGTAAAAATGCCATGGCCACCCACAGTATTTTACTCAATATGCTCAAAACTAAATGTTGAAATGGCAGTAAATTAAGTTCATTGATAAAATGACAAGGGATGGAAAGGGGGGATGGCAGTTTTAGGGGGATGGTTTTGACTATTTTTATTTCAGGGGGGGATGCCATCCCCCCTCATCCCCCCTCAACTTGAGTGCTGACTATGGGGTCTAGAGCCTTGAGTCACTCTGCCACCCGTCTCTGGAACTCTCTCCCACAAGATATCCGCAACTAATTAAAATGCATTATTATTATTATTATTATTATTATTATTATTATTATTATCATTATTATTATTATTATTATTATTAGTAGTAGTAGTAGTATTAGTATTATTATTATTATTATTATTATTATTATCATTATTATTATTATTATTATTATTAGTAGTAGTAGTAGTAGTAGTAGTATTATCATTATTATCATTATTATTATGGAGATGTGGTGTATGTGTGTGGATGTATGTATGTAAGTGTGTGTGTATTATGCCTACATGGAAGTGTGATGGTTGCGGAAGGAAGAGCAACAACAGAGAAAAGAGAGAGAATCAAACACACATAGATTTGTCTTTGTTTTCTAAAGAGTTAAAACACTTGGTACAGTTCCATTAGGGATGTCTAAAGACTGTGAAGAGACATATTGACACATCCATTACGAGGTAACTCAAGTGGGTTATTGAGTGAAAAACTCTCCTTTAGGGAAATCACAGCGTAGACACAGTGAGTGTCATCTGCACATGTATCTGTGAGGGGATGACATTGGCATCTTAATTACATGAACAATTACAGGTGTGCACAACGTCAAGACATTTTCAACCTAATTGATATGTTTACTGTTCAAAATGAGTTAACATCTAATCATAGCTGTCATAGAACTGAGCTGAAATGAAGTTGTCAGTGTGGAACATTGTATGTGTCAATTCTAAAATAGTTTTACATATCTTCAAGGTCGAGGATGGCATTCAAGCTTTCTAAAAAACTTTAAAAATCGGACTCACTGATTGTGCTGCTCTTGGAATCATGCACACATGAAGAAACATGAGGTCCATCTCAGGGGGTTATGTTGTTATTAGGGGGGTTGTTGTTTGGAAATAACACCAATATTTCGCTGTGGTGGCAGATTTCCAACAAACATAGGCCTACTCCTTTAAGGGTTGACTGTATGGTTTATGATAGATGATGTTAATCAACGTCCTATCTCATTAGCCCTCCCAGTCCTCAGTTTAAAGGAATGATTCACCATCATAGCCACAGAGTAACGGTCTTGCTGTACTGCGTTAAGTTGAGATTCATAGTTGAAATGACTGATTCTGCTTCTACTTTTTTCCTCACTCAGTGTCTTTCTGAAGTCCCTGCGTATTACTCCCACAATGCCGAGCTATGAGCCTCCCAGAAAAAATGTCCCTCAAGTTGGTTTGTTTGGTCTCCAGCCTCAACAACAGGAGATACTGTATGTAGACACATGTAAGCAGATAGAGGTGTGTATTTGACAGCCTAATTGTCCCCCACAACGGGACTATGGATCGCTCTCTGTCGTATGTCACAGGCTTTATCTGCCACACAGTGATCTATGAGCCACGCTAGACCGCAGACGCAGGACATCTGCGAAGCGAGGCTGTTTTGCTGTGCAACGAGAGTGGAGATACAGACACACATTTACAAATGATGTCAATCATCCTAAAACTAAGTAGGGAAATTGCACAAATTTCACACTGCACACATTGAAAGGTTCGGTATGGCACGCGCACACACACATACACACACACACACACACGCACACACACACACACACATGCACACACACACATGCACACACACACGCAATGCGTATTCAAATACATATTAAACCTATAAACAATGTGTAAACTCTCTCCATAGCAACACTCCCCGCCCCTCTCTCTCCCACTCTCTTGCTGTTCCTGTTCCCTCCCTCCCTCCCTCCCTCATGGTGAAAGTCAAAGCTCTCAACCATCTGTGTCAAAGCTCTTGTCTGGTCAAATGAAGAGTTCAAAGGGACATGGAGTCTCTGGCATCAGGAACACAACATGGAGGACTTTGTTTGTTTGTGTGTGCCTCTTCATATGAATGAAACGATTAATCTGTAGCCTACAGCGCTAGAAAATAGACTTGCTCAAGACATACGATTAGCACTTTGTTATTTAGGCCTATAGAGAAGTTCATTCAATATGATTCACATGAAACGATCACAGCAATCGTGTCCTACTGCACGACGATACAATGAGGATTGTATTCAACAAAGATAAACATTGTTGACACAATTAGCGATGTCATGCAGGTTTAGGCTGTTTCAAAGAATTTAAATTGCAGATTTGTTTTGGAGGTTTCAATGGCCTCCCGTTATGAAGTGGAGCTGCAGTAAACGTACATGATCGCATGAGAGATATTACCCAGTATAAGAACAATGATTGAAACTGGTCATAAGGTCATACATCAGTATGAATCCTAATACTAGTTATGTTTCTATATGGCACCTGCCATGGGTAATGTTGGCTATAATTGACTGATGCATTCTCTACTCATATACTGTGTAGATTATTGATACAGAATGTATTATTGCATTCTACAGGATTCTCCCGAGTGGAAGCTAGCTGTACTAAGGCTATGTAGACAAATATATCTGAATCTGTACATTAGATGCTGTTTTTGAAACACTCAATTAAATGATAACATGGACAGATATCCCGTAATATGACAATCGTCTTGAACTTATTGTTCATGAGTTCAGTATTAAACGTACATGTGTACCGTGTGTCAGCCATTGTTTGTGTTTACTGGTAGATTTCACAGTGACTGAGAGGAGAGATTTGACACAGATGGTTGGGAGCTTTGACTTTCAACATGAGGGAGGGAGGGAGGGAGCAAGGGAGGGAGGGGGGAAGGGAGGGTTGGAGGGGAAAGGAGAAACAGAGAGGGCGAGGGAGAGAGTGCTGCTAAGGAGAGAGTTTACAAATAGTTTACAGGTTTATTATACAGTGTTTGTGTGTGTCTGTGTCTGTGTCTGTGTGTGTGTGTGTGTGTCTGTGTGTGTGTGTGTGTGTGTGTGTGTGTCTTTTTTGGGGTTGTAATTCTCTCTCTAGGAGTTAGATTAATTAATTAATTGCTTATATGGCAGAATTTCCTTAACATCAAGGCAAGTATATAGTTGCTAATTTACATAGAATAGCACAATTGTTTTATTTTATTTTCCCAACAGTACCTCACAATGTGTCGGGTAAGAGGCTTCATTGGCTGGATGAGAGAAAATTGAAATCCCAAGTTGAGCGTTTGGTGCAGAGAGGCATGAATGGGTAATTAGAAGCCTGTAGGCAACAGATAAGAAAAATAAAGACTCACTTTGATGTTGATCACAAATTATTTCATGCTTTGAGTAAGTCCACATGCACGTGCATACACACAAACACACACACACATGCATTCCATATTCCAATGAACATTATTAAACCTGTAAACTATTTGTAAACTATCTCCTTAGCAACACTCTCTCCCTCTCTCTCTCTCTCTCTGTTCCTCCTCTCCCCTCCCTCCCTCCCTCCCTCCCTCCCTCCCTCATGGTGAAAGTCAAAGCTCTCAACCATCTGTGCCAAAGCTCTTCTCTCACTCCAACACTGCAAACGGTCAAATGAAGAGTTCAAAGGGACATGGAGTCTCTGGCGTCAGGAACACAACATGGAGGACTTTGTTGGTGTGTCAGCACCTTTTTACATCACTGCCCCCGCTCCTCTCACACATGAAGTGCGTTGAAGATATACGGTTAGAATATTTGAGAGTTCAACAATAGGCTCACTTATTCATATTGCTTTGTTATTTATGGAGAGGTTTAGAAGTGTCAAAGGCAGGAACACAATTCACATTAAATGTTCCCAACAATTGCGTCCTACTCCACAATGACACTGTACCTGGTACTCATCTAAAACACACACGTAGACTTATTATGCACACACAACTTCTGATGTGCCATCCATATCCCAGCTATCACACTCTCAGCATCATGTTCATTAAGTGCAAATGGATCTTGCGCACACACGCACGCACGCACGCACACACACACACACACACACACACACACACACACACACACACACACAAACACACATACACTCACACACACACACACACACACACACACACAGACAGACAGACAATCAGACAGACAAACAGACAGACATACACACACACAAACAGACACAGACACACACACACACACATACACACAGACAGACACAGACACACACACACACACATACACACACACACAC
The DNA here is from genome assembly GCF_963989245.1 of Nansenia antarctica. Taxonomy (NCBI): domain Eukaryota; kingdom Metazoa; phylum Chordata; class Actinopteri; order Argentiniformes; family Microstomatidae; genus Nansenia; species Nansenia antarctica. Next base: position 28,424,084 of record NC_137688.1, read on the forward strand.
AGACAGACACAGACACACACACAAACAGGCATTCCCCCTGCCAGTGGATGAAAGAGCCGAGGACTACCCGGTGTTAGAGAGACTGTTGACCTGTATCCAGGAAAAACAAACGCGTTCCATTTGCTCTTTCATTTAATAGCATCTTAAAAGGGCACGGCCGGTGTGTAATGCCTCCCAAACATATTCAATTTCATCATAATTAAAAATAGATTATCTATCCCGGGCTAGCGCGATTTATCATAATCATCATTCCAGCCTTTTTAGGGGCTTAAATAATCCAATGCAGAAATCCATAACTCCTTGTGACACCACAATAATTTGTTTACGCCCACATCTATTTGGTCTACGGTCCTTGATCAATACGAGTAAATCTAAAGTCGGTTTTGCAGCATGCTTTTTGTCTCTCGGGTGGAGGGAACTATTCAGAATGCAAGGCACTACACACACACTTCTGGGAGTCTGACGTATCATGTTGTCTGTCTCTCTAAAGTAAACCGTTATGCCACATGACAACCTAAAGTATCAGAGTGGGGGATGCTGGAATGGTATCAAAGACACGTGTTTGAAACCATTCCTCATTTCATTCCATGGATTACAATGAGCCCGTCCTTCAAGTTCTACCTCCACCAGCCTCCACTGACTCACCTCACACTGTAGGGTACTAGGGGGAGAGATTCCATTGAGATAAGAGTGGTTTAATGTCATAACAATAGATATTCAACTGATTAATGATGCCTTGTTGCGATGTGGTGAAAGCCTGTGGGTCATGTACAATCTCTCATTAGAAACAGTCTAATCATTAACTATCAAACTCTGATCGTCAGTACATGACTCCCAATGTCAACTACTTGGTGAGTATACCCTATTTTTGGTTTGGTAATATTGTTTGAATTCAATCCAAATGACCTACTGTATATGCTGAAATAAATGAAAGGCTATCCATTTTGCTTACACTGTTTCCTCCTTCCAATGACCAGATCTATTTTAAAATGTGTTGCAGCAGACAACTAGAGTGCACTGCAGCATTACATGAAGTCGGAACAGACTAGAACAAGACGTTCATTCCAAAGGTTCCTCCGTCCTCCTTTCCTTTCCATTATGTGTGCATCCATAACGAATCAAGCCACTCAATGAAACCTGGCCATTGACTTTTTTCTTAAAGGCTTTCACAGGGTGAAAGAAGTGAAGTGTGTGGTTGAAAAGGGAAACACACTGTAGGGTCGTGCACAGCGGAAGGCCTAGAGACAAGGTTATAGGAAAAAGCGAAGCTCCCAGAGGCTATTGAAACCAGTCATTGTTGCTGTCTGCCTATCTGCCCATATTCATCTCTCTGTCTTACCGCAGTGTTATTAATGTTTACCCTCCTCACGGTGCGGTGTGGTGCAGGAGGGCCCCAGCTCACTACTCTCAGGGAGAGAGAGAGCCATCTAATTGCCTGTCAGATGAAAAGCTTTGTCTTTTGTCACCGTGGATCACTGTAGATCAATACAGCCATCGGAGCGAGAGAGAGAGGAAGGGAGGGAGAGAGAGAGAGATGGAGAGAGGAAGGGAGGGAGAGAGAGGGAGACAGAGAGAGAGGAAGGGAGGGAGAGAGAGGGAGAGAGAAAAGGAGCTTTGGTGGGGTGGGGTGGGGTATTTGACGAACGGGACAGTGAAACATTGAACAGGCTATCTGCGAGGAAAACGATAGATTGAATGGATGCCGTCTTGCCACCTTCACCCCTCACCCTCCGCCCCCCACACACACACACACACACACTCCTCCAGCTGACCTGTATTGGGATAAAAGCAGACGGACGTGGAAAAACTCATTAAGTTTTAATTCATTTCTGTATCCTATTTTCTTTAATAGGGGATTGATTTTTACTTAGCGCAGTGAACCAGAAATAATTCTATTTCAAATCGTTTTTATTCCTCTTTGTTTGTCTTTCTTGTAGGTGGGTGTGCGTGTGTGTGTGTGTGTGTGTGTGTGTGTGTGTGTGTGTGTGTGTGTATGTGTGTATGTGTGTGTATGTGTGTGTGTGTGTATTTTCGGGAGTGCTTTCAATTTGCTGTGCTAGCACACATTTTCTCTGTTGTCAAGAGCCAGGGTCGTGCTATGTACAAATGCAAACCAAAGCATTCAACATTACTTGGGACATACCTGGGATATACATTTTTGGATTAACACTTAATCAGCCATGAGGGTCATTTGACCCCTGTGAGTAAAGAAAAATGTTATATCTTTGCACTCTATAAAATTTCAGGACCCTCCTTTCATGACTTTTCCTAGATATGTGCGTTCTACCACCCAGTATCCTTACATTTTCAAAATCACATCAGGATAAGCTAATATAAAGCTACTTTGCCGTTTTTATGTGTAGGAAGCAGGCTAATTTACAAGCGGCGAACTAGTGGTCTTTGTGTGTAAATAGCAGCTTGAGCATTGAAAAAAGGCGGCTCTTTTAGTGGCTCTTTTAGTAGGTAAAAAAGGCACGACTGTTCTCGTGTTCATTTCCCTCATTCCCTCATCTCACAGTGTGGTGATACAATACCATGCAGGTGAATAAGCATCACATTTATTTGGTATCAACATTATGCTGCACTAACATCAGCGTTGTGGAAGGACTCCGTTTGTTATACAAAAGCCGAGGTTACTGTATACTGTATTCATCTCAGTCAACTGTGTGTGTTTGACCTCCAAAGTCATTTCCATCCCCATATTCACTTCAGGACAGCGCTATGAGCAAACCATCATGGTTCACTAAGTGGTTTTGTAGGAACAACCGACACTACTTATGCACCTGGCTGTAGTTAAAGGAACAGTTCCCTGGTTATCACCATGATTCAACAGAAAGTTATTAGTACATACATTTTGTAACATTTTTTGGCATTTAGCAGACGCCTTATTCCAAAGCGACTTACAATCAATACATTTGAATACTAAGCAAGTGAATCATCAATCCCCCAGTCGTAGCAGGAAGAGTAATCCAGCTCAGGCCCGGGGCCATTGATAGAAGGAAAAACCTTCTTCTATCACCTTCTTCTAAACCTAGTTATTATTATTATTATTATTATTTCTTTTTTATTATTATTATTATTATTATTATTATATTTTATTTTTTTGACACTGGAGAAACAGAGAAACAGTACAAGGGGGGCAATAGAAGTTTTTAGGGACACAGTAAAGGGGAAAAGCGGGTGTTTTCAGGAGACGCAGTGCTGAGGGGCTGTAGATGTCTCAGGAGGAGCAGTTAAGTGGTCTTTCTTGTCTAAATAGCCAGAAAATAAAACATCATTTGAGTAAATGAGCGAGAAAATAGCCTGTTATCAGACCAGCCAGTCAGCTGAGCTAGGCTAAGATGCGGGTTAGTAAACATGATAGTGAGTAAACGTGATAGACGTATGTTCTACCTTGGTGCTTATGGATGTAAACAAACCAGGCAGTAGCTTATTGATAAACGGTAAGCTCACTCCTCCCTAAAGCTCCTTATGGTTTTCAGAACCATGTGATTACTCCCAAATATGCAAAACCAGTGATACCTCGCTTTTGATCTACAGAAGGCGTTTGGAAGCTGTTTTCACATGCCAACATCTCAAAGTCAAGTCTTGACTCGTCAGATCTTACAAGTACATCAGTGGGGATCTCTCTCTCTCTCTCCCTCCCTTTCTCTCTCTCTCTCTCTCTCTCTCTCTCTCTCTCTCTCTCTCTCTCTCTCTCTCTATATATATATATATATATATATATATATATATATATATATATATATATATAATAAACCATACATGTATGGTTACTAGGCCTCCGTTTCCACATCATAAGGAAATACCCTTTGACTTAAGGTCAGTAGCCGAGACTGCCTCCAGTTTCAGCGGGGACTAATAGCCTGATGCAATAATAGATTCTCTACAACATTCTATTATGATCGATTGAGATTCATACAGTATGTGTTATATCAAATTCACTGTGAGTGATGATAGCACTCTGCACCAACGAAAAAACAGAAACCGGCTCCACACATCATAGACATCACAGACAACTCCCCCCACTCTCTCCCTCTCCCCCTCTCTCTCTTTCTTTCTCTTTCTGGGAGCTATGCTGCACCAAATGGATGTCCTTTATTAAGGATGAACTTCTCCCAGATCTCGGTATTCTCCTGCCCTGGCTGGCCAGTGCTCCCGCTGCCAATCTCACCTGCGCTGCGTTTCCCGAGTTCCTCCTGCAGAGCAGAGTGCTCCTCTCCAGAGATCCCAAAGCAATAACACGCCCTGGAAGTAAAGGCAATAATCAAATCTAATGCACACACTGATCTGACTCCGCTAACCCCGCTTATTCCTTAATTTATTAAACATGGGAGGGAAGAGAGGCGAGGAATTCAATGTGCAGCGCACTCAGGAGACATCACCAGGTGCTATGGTGTTTATTGCTTTGGGTTTTCCTGCAGAAAAGGCCCTCCATCTATTTTCATCTAGCCAAAAAGTAGCAATACAAAAGTCTTAAAGTAGGTTCTTGGCTCCCCCCCCCGTCCCCGTCCCCCCCGCGTCCCCCCCACCCCACCTTGCCCAACCCACCTTTTCGTTTGATGTTTTTTTCCCACTTCCTAACTTTTCGATACATTTACACTGCATTTACCTATGCAGCCGCAAAAACGGTTCTTCAAGTGTAAATGGCCACCCTATCCCCATACACACAAATCACCTTTTCAGAGTTTTTCTTTTTTATATGAGTGCGAGAACGCATTAAACATCTGATCATATGAAAGGAGGTAGTAGAAGGAAGGTGGTAATACATAAGTAACGGTAGGAATACAGCTCTGGTGGTTGAAACCTCTACATCCCTTTTATGAAGCTTGTTCAAAAGCCATTTTCAGAAGGGCGATTTGGCTACTGTTTCATTGGGTAGTGGCCCCAGTCATTGAGACACAGAGGATTAATGCTATATCAATACCACCCCTCAAGCTCTTCCCACTCATCACGGCTACCGCTACAGGCCATCACTGTCTAACAAGTACTGGATATAAATTACTTAATTTTGTTAAGCATAAACCCCCAAAATCTAAAAAGGTTAAATGGTGATCCCTCATCCCCCAATTCTCATACTCTTTCAATTGCACAGGCAAGGCAATTGTGCACATAAGTGTATGAGCATTTCAAATCAAATTGTGTGTCAATTGTTAAACCGGTGTGTGGTACAACACATCACTCTTACTCAGATGGTTGTGGAGTGACTCTAATGGATTAGAGCCTGTGTAATCCCTGGTGTTTTCATATCTGTGAACTCCTCCGCTGCTGCACCGCACTCTAATCTACTGTCGAGCTGACGGTTGGATTTCTATCTCACTAGTCCACCATGGCTCCTCTGGGCAGATGAGGCTCAATCACTTTGGAACAGTAGGTCACTCCATTGGTACACAACAATGAGAATAATAAACAATGCCCGCCCGCCCGCCCATCCACCCACTCACTGACACCCTACACAGTGTCATTATGAAGACACATAATGCCCAATATAGGGTTAGGGTCTATTCCATTTGCGTTGCTATTACTCTGTGTTTACTAGGAAATGGGATTTCTCTGCAAGGGTCCAATTCAGTTTCACTGGGATCACCCCCCCAAGCCTTGTCGTTAAAATATTACCACAGCCGCCGCGGGGAAGAGGGGGGGGGGGGGATTTGTTTACATGCATGTGGAGGCTAATTCCATAGAATGCTAATAATATCTACATTGAATTGTATTATTGTAATATGATATCTGTAACTAATTCATACTCCACACTATGTGTCTAACCACAACAGCTTTGGCGATAACTAGATCCTCCACTTGAGACTTCAGACTGGACAACGTGGACATGGGTAAGAAAGGAGAGAGAGAGTGAGAAGCAGAGAGAGGGTGGTGAGAGAAAGAGTTAGAGTTGGAGACAAGAAATACCACTTCAACCTGGCTGTGAATGAACTGAAAGACAAGGCAAAAATGGCTTTCAATGCAACCTACCCAAATCAGCATAGCAATTAGAATCAGCTCCAAATTATTCAAATCAATCATCAAACCAATTGCACTCTACGGCAGCGGAGCATGGGGTTTATTTTCAACAACAATCCTTTTCCAAACGGGACAAACCACCCAATTGAAATGATTCCTGAAATGTTTGTAAGAGCATCCTGAGAGTACAAAATAAAAACCTCAAACAGTTCACGCAGAGCAGAATAAGGCCAATTAATAAGGCGAGGCTACCCCCCGTCAAAACGCAATTTCCCATTTTTCCCCGATTTTGAGATGAGTTGCTCTTTTGCCTCCTAAACATGTTTTCTTTCATATTAGTGACAATAAAACGTCGACAAAAACACATTTGGTTGTTTATTTTACTTGATTGTGGTGCATGCGTCCGTAAAATCCTCATAAATTCGCCAAAAGTTAGTAGTTTACGCACAGCGTTACCGAAACGGCTGCTGTCTGAAATACGTCAAGCCTGGGCTTGTTTGAAAGATGTGTTTCTTGTGCTCAAAATGGCCGCTTCAAAAATTTACAACGCCCCTTGTATCAGCAACCAATCACTAAAATAGATAGGTTGCATTCTTTTAAAATACGCGATTCTATTGGTTGATGCAAAAATTCTCGAATGTGATTGGTTGTCGTGTCCCATGTGACGCGGAAGGCTTGACTCTTTGTAACTAGCCTCTCCACTCAGCCGTTTAACATTGGCGACCTACTGAACTTTAGGCTCACTTTTGGGACACTTCCTATGTAGCCAGGGGAACAGAAAAAAACACACGCCATCACTGGGATGCCAGCTTTCAGCCAAACGTGATTTCAAGTCTCTAGCCCAATGTATCAATAAACAGCACTCAATTTAGTCACTCACTACCCCTCTCCACTCAGCCGTTTAACATTGGCGACCTACTGAACTTTAGGCTCACTTTTGGGACACTTCCTATGTAGCCAGGGGAACAGAAAATAACACACACCATCACTGGGATGCCAGCTTTCAGCCAAAAGTGATTTCAAGTCTCTAGCCCAATGTATCAATAAACAGCACTCAATTTAGTCACTCACTACCCCTCTCCACTCAGCCGTTTAACATTGGCGACCTACTGAACTTTAGGCTCACTTTTGGGACACTTCCTATGTAGCCAGGGGAACAGAAAAAAACACACACCATCACTGGGATGCCAGCTTTCATCCAAAAGTGATTTCAAGTCTCTAGCCCATTGTATGGCCTCCTGTGGCCAGAATTCATAACTCCCCTCCTGAGTGAGCTAGAGGTCTGGTTTTCACAAATGTCGAACATCTTCGGTCGCGCCTAGCAGAAAAAACTCGACAGAGTACGGGTGCCAAGCCCCTTACGAATGACCTCGTCGAAAACGGTGCGTCTCTGCGCCTCGGAACGGCCGCGCTGACCGAAAAGCATTTAAAAATAACTCAAATTCAGGCTTCTCGGCCTAGGCACTTCAGGTCAAAGTACCGCTGCGTCGCAACCGTACGAGCCACAGACGCCGTTCTAATATTTCCTGAATCGGCTCGGGCCCGCCGAACACATATCCGAGCCCCGACTCGGTTGCGGCGCCAGTACCAGGTTCTGTCCCTCTCTCACACACAGGAGAGGCAGATGTGCTCACACACCAGTACCAGGTTCTGTAACTAGGCTTGACACAACGTGTGTGTGTGTGTGTGTGTGTGTGTGTGTGTGTGTGTGTGTGTGTGTGTGTGTGTGTGTGTGTGTGTGTGTGTGTGTGTGTGTGTGTGTGTGGCTGGCTGGCTGGCTGTAGTTCTGTGTGCTGATTACATGGTGGTGCCAGAGGTTTGTGAGAGAGGGAGACACTTTCTATTCCATAACAGCCACTATTTGTAGCCTGTGTGCATTTCTGTTCAGTTTATGTTATTCAGTTATCAGTCAGGTGTTTAGGATGTTTATTGCTAATGGTTTGATTAGGTTTTGTGTTTGTGAATAGCAGTTTCAAATAAAAATGTTTCATATTTCACAATACAAAACTTTGAGTCTGTTTTCCCGAAAATTGGTTTTTATGTGTTTGTCCACACACTAGGATATGAGTTGCCCATTTTCCTTGCACCAAAACAGACCAAACTTTCCACATTTCTTCCTATCCATATTCTGCTTCTCTCCACACAAGAGTTTGATGATATATCATTCATAGCCCTGTTTATAGTACATTTTATACCAAAACCATGGCGAAAATAGATTTTTATGACTATGGACAGTATTTCCTGATGTATGGGCTGATACGAGGACATAGACACAATCTTTCATGTACAAAGTTTGTTTTCTTATGTGTCAACATAAATAAATAAATAAAAATAAAAATTTGACACATATGATGGTGTGAGTGATCCTGGAGATTTGGGTCCAATTAGCATCTAATTTGCATAATAAACATAAACAATAATACCATTCAGAAAACTTGCAATACATTTTTTCTTAGTTTTTATGTACATAACAAACTGGGAATGTGTTCATAGTGATATCTATTTTCTTTCTTTTTTTGCCTATTGGCAAAGTCTAGTGGGGGTAGCCTCCCCAGCAATTAGAATCAGCTCCAAATTATTCAAATCAATCATCAAACCAATTGCACTCTACGGCAGCGGAGCGTGGGGTTTATTTTCAACAACAATCCTTTTCCAAACGGGACAAACCACCCAATTGAAATGATTCCTGAAATGTTTGTAAGAGCATCCTGAGAGTACAAAATAAAAACCTCAAACAGTTCACGCAGAGCAGAATAAGGCCAATTAACCCATTTGGATTAATATCCCAAAAAAGAGCGAAGATCGAATTTGATACAAGTACATCCAAAACCAAACGACCCTCCCTCCTACCATGACAAAGCCCTTGAGTCCCAACAGTGGAGAGAGCACGTCCCCACTAGCAGCGGGGTGCGGAGGCTCAGTTCACCTACCTCCTCTTTCAACCCTGCCAGGCCCCACGTCAGCACTGTGACAATCTGGCCTCAGCACAACTGAAATCAAACGAAGAAACAAACAAAGTCAACTTGAATGCTGTTTGATCCCAAACAGACAGTACAGACTGACTGAACCACTGTGACTGATCAGAAACTGAGAAAGACATTGACTATGGACAGTTTTTTTGCGAACACAGCCTGGCAGTACACATTGGTCACTGCATTCAGACCTGGCTGCTAAGGGAAGAGAGGTCGTGAGCTTAGAATGATAAGGTTCTATCTCCGTCTAGGGTAGTTCAGAGATATTGAGCGTCAACGTTTTTACATTCCATTATGTTTTGTGAGATGGAACCTTTGTATTTTATTAATTACTAACTCAAAAATGTCAACATTTTAAAAATAACACCACACAGGCATTAATAAACACCTAATGGATCATATTATGTAAAAAACTAAATTTTGACCAAAAATTGAGATCCTTATAGAACCTTATAATTCTAACGTCACAAGGTTGTGTCCACTCTGACCCCAGGAGGGGGTATTAACAGAATGACACTTCCCTCCTACACTGAAACACAAATGCAACATCCTTTCCCCAAATTTACATAGCACAACATTAATTTTGACACACAAACAGATGATTTGAAAATCCAATTCCTATTGGCAGGAAAATCACACTCGTTCCAATTGGCAGCCGAATGCATCGCTTGCCGCCACAAATCTTAGGGACAGCCTGTAGAACAACGACAAAAAACTCAACTAGTAGCCTACTAGTAGGAGTTGTTATTGTTGCCACTGTTATTATTGTTACTGTTATGTTACTGTTATTGTTCATTGTATATCATCATTCCCTTTCTGTCATTATTGATTTATGAGTTCCTTTTTGTGTGCTTTGGAAATGTAAGAAGTCTTATCATGTCAATACAGCTTATTGAACTGGATTTAATTGAATTGAGAGAGTGAGAGAGAGAGAGAGAGAGAGAGAGAGAGAGAGAGAGAGAGAGAGAGAGAGAGAGAGAGAGAGAGAGAGAGAGAAAGAAAGAAAGAGAGAGAGAGAGACAGTAGAGAGACTGGGGTGATCAATTATTCAACTCAGTGGAAATGTTTCCTGGAACAGTGTTGGACAGTGCGGTTCAGAACGTGGCTTTGTGTGAAGGATTACCATGAACCCCCCCGCCCCAAAAAAAACAATATCCCTCACCACTGGTACCCTGAAGGAAGAAACCCCCCTCTCTTATCCTTGTGTTTGGACAGGGGGCTATCTCTATCCAGCTTCCGCTTCATAATTTATATCACCTTTTGTGTTATCAAAATTGCCTGTAATTCAATGCCCTGTTGGAAGTCAAAATATTAAAATATTCCGTTTGAGTTCAATCGGGGTCCTGGGTGAATAACAAAGTGTTCATTATCAGACTCTTTTGATCAAAACCACTCTATGAAACAAACCCCCTGTTTTCTTCTCGCAGTTTTTTTTTCCTTCTTCATAATGATCTGTCTTTAATGTGATGAAAAACACTATTTTGGGGTAATTATTTTTCAGGCCAATTTAATCTCCATTGCACGTTTAATATTTTAATTCACTTTAATTCACTTACTTTTATCACACCAGTAAAATCAGAGTGGGGTTTTATTATTCATGTTAAGTGTCTCTTATAAGCTGTTCCATCGTGAGAAGCACCATCCTTTCCAAATGTTGGTTAGGAGCCATATTCTCTCCTGCATCACCAATGATGAACAATTATGGATCAAAACAGAAGCAATTGTTGCAGTGTAAAAACTCTTATTCAGCCCCAACTTTTCTGGTGTAGCTGAGCAGCTCAGCCCTCAGTTCAGTTCAGTTCAGTTCCGTTTGAATTTTGTTGGTTCATGCACAGAATATTTACCAGCAAACATTGATTTTACAATTCTTACCCTGCAGCCTTGATGCTGGATTATTGGGATAAATTAAGCACTACTTTAGCTCTGAATCTTTTGGGAAACTGACCAGTTCAGTTCAGTTTGAATTCGGTTCACGCACTGCTTATTTACCAGCAAACATTGATTTGCTGATCTGCTGGGTTGTCGGGATACATGAAGTAGCCTAAAGCTCTGAAGCTTTTGGGAAACTGACCACAGTTCAGATCAGTTCAGTTCAATCCAGTCCTCCTCTACCTCCCCTCCCTATATCCCACAATCACGTTGTGTGTGTGTGTGTGTGTGTGTGTGTGTGTGTGTGAGAGAGAGAGAAAGAGAGAGAGAGAAAGAGAGAGAGAGAGAGAGAGCGAGAGAATGAGAAATCCCAGATAAAGGGACTCATGGCACCCAGTGAATCTGGGTCAGAGCCCTGTCAGCCCTCAATAAAGGACCCACTCAAGCACAAACATGTCCCACCATTTTAGCAGCGCTTAACACACACCACACACCGTAGTCTGGCTCCTTGCGGTACCAGAGACGCAGCTGAACAGAGCTTCAGACACACATACTGTACAAGAAACCCAGTTTAGGAATTGAGCCAGGAGGCCCGTGTGAACACGCCTTCCACTTGCCAAAGTGCCACGGGACCTTTAACGACTCAGGACTTTGGACCTTGCTCGTCCAAAGGACGGTGTCCCCTGCAAGGCCGTGCCCCGTTCACTGGCTGGGTCGTTGGGGTCCCTGTGACCAGATGGAGGAGTGCCACCTACTTGTCCTCTAACACCACTTCCAGGCAGCATACTGTTTTGGTCCCTCCATCCAAGTATCTACTGAGGCATACCCTGCTTACCTTCCCAGACAAGCCAGCAGAGGAATGCAGGGTGACGACACACGCATGCGCACGTGCATGCTCACACTTACATGTACATGTACACGTACACAGGTACACACACACACGTACACACGCACGCACGCACGCACACACACAAACACACACACACACACACATGAATGTGTCTCTTGCATGCATTGCCCTGTATGAATAAAAAATGGACAAACCTCAGTGCATGCATATTATATAATATGGTACATATTGCACATGTACCTGTGTCAGAGCTGTAGGTTTCACTTTTGAAAATGACATTTCAGTCCCTCCCACGTTTTATCCAAGAGATCCCATTTATGTAAAAGGCAAATGATAGGATATTGCCAATGTACTTTGCCTGCAGAGGGCCCAGAGATGGAAACAGTTTAGAGTAGAAACAATTTACAGAATATGTTCAAATGTTACTTACACTTAAAAAACATTTTTAAATCAAAGTTGCCACAAACTATGCAGCACCGTGGATATGAGGCTTTCGTCTGCTCGTTCTATCTTTGATCAAAGGTTTTGTAATATGCTGTATATACAGAACCCCCACCCCCACCCACACACACACATCTACTCAAACCTATGCTCAGGATCTACGTATTATTTGATACGTAAATGTGTGCGTATAAGGGGTGCAGGTGGGCAAGGGAAGGGACAGAGAATATAATATAAAGACATAAAGAATATACATGTAGTTATACTGAACGATAGAGAGAAAATAACCCACTTTTTTCTTTCCTTCTTAGAGGAGAGTGGCTGAGCACAATATGAGGTTAGCGAAAAGAGACAGCCAAGTTCAAGGCCCTTTTTTCTCTCTATCATTCTCTCCCTCCCTCTATGTCTCTCCCTCTATCTTGGTAAATCCTTCCTCAGTTTGATCACATAGCGACATTCCTCTGAGGCTTTTTCCTCTGTTGTTTATGCATTCGACAGGCATGGCCCCTTGACACAACGCACACACGCACGCATACGCGCACATGCACACACACACACACACACACACACACACACACACACACACACACACACGCACACAGTCAAAGCAGACTTGACTTTCACGCATGTATTATTCAGCAGTGTATAAATGTTATAAATGGTTGGTTTCAAATGCATCTCTCTCTGCAGGGCTCTGGATGCTGTGCTCCTGTTTGTTTGTTTGTGTGTTTGGGTTTATCAGAGTAACAGCTACTGTAGGCCCAGCATGCCGTCCCTCTGACTGGCTGGGAGAGGAGGAAGACTAAAGACTCCACATCTAACGCCATTGTTCCGAAATGAAGAGGCTTGATATTTGCTGCTTGAGGAGACAAACCCTCTCTGAGGGTGAATCTCCAAAGTCTTTCCTTGATTCCTCATATCCACTTTCTCGAAAAGCATTGGAGGAGAAGGTCAGAGGGGAGGAATTTCTGGTGGTTTTTTTGATAGTTTAAGATTCAACCTGATAGCTGATTTTTTCCCCTGGATCCTTAGTTCAGCTAATATATTCATAGAAAGGGGTCTATATTCTTGGTTTTGCAGGTGCCATTATATGCAGTAGCTATTCCATGGAAGGCTGAGAAGAGTAGTCTGTCAAGTTGTGATTAGAATATCGACTTCTCTTGTAAGTGTAGGAAATCAGGATGTGCTAAAAGGTGCTAAAAACGTTATTTGCTAAATAACAGTCGATTTAACAGACCAGGCTTCCCTCGTTCTGAAAGTTTGGGGTAAATCCTTGACAGAAAGTGACTAGGTACGTTGGTGTGGAAACCTGTCTGAAATGAGTGATGCCTAGTGACACATCAACCCAATCAAGCACCCCTCGCTTGGGCAAGGCTCAGTTCAGTTTTTCGTTCAGGTTTTCTTTCATTTTCTTCAATGTTGCAAGCTAGCATAAGGCAACAACTCTCTGCAAAATAGTCCTGCCTGGCCGAAAAAAGACGACACACATAACAAAAAGTAACCGTTCTACAGGCATGTGGAGGGACGGTTCTTGGAAGGTAACATCCAATGAAATTGAGGCCACATTCTCACTTCGCCAGATCGGCTAATCGAAAATTCTCCAGACGTGAGGACAAGGTGATTTGGGAGGTATGGCTGAAGCAAACCCATGTCGTGATGTTAGAATTCTAAGGTTCTATCTCCATTTTTGTAAAAATTTAGATTTTGACATAATCTGATCCATTAGGTGTTTATTAATGCCTGTGTGGTGTTATTTTTAAAATGTTGACATTTTTTAGTTTGTAATTCATAAAATACAAAGGTTCCATCTCA
>NC_137688.1:28440485-28487985 GCF_963989245.1 Nansenia antarctica
TTCACCAGCAGTAGAAGTAGAGGGTTCCAATAATAAAAGAAAAGTTCCTGAAGATACTTTGTGGGCCTGCTAAGTTCCAATTTTTGGTAGTTTATCAAGTTTAAAGATGGAGAGATAGATAGATGGATGGAGAGAGAGGGTGTCAGAACGTGGGAGCATGTAGCAAGGGAGAAAGCATGACATTTGGGAGTCCCGTACTCCCGGGTTACCTTTCACCATGAAAAGACAAAAGACATCGGGGCGCTCAGGTGGCGTAGTGGGTTAAGCGTCCACCATGTAACCACAGGCTTCCCGGTTCGATTCCGGCCGCGGACATATCCTGCATGTCATCCCTTCTCTCTCTCTCACCCGTCCTTCCTGTCAAAATCTCTACTGTCTCTGTCAATCAAAAGAAAAATATGAGTGGGACTGCCCCACTCAGAAAAAATAACTTCAAAAAAATAAAAGTCAATCACAATCCATGCTGGATTCCCCCCTGAAGTTATCTGATTGATTGATTGATTGAATAATAATAATAATAATAATAATAATAATAATAATAATACATTTTATTTGTAAAAGCACTTTACATAAGAAATCTCAAAGTGCTACAATTAAAAACAAGAAGATAAAACAATAAACATTTTCAATTAAAAGGCCAAAAAAAAGACTCTATTAAAAAGGGAGGTTTTAAGGCCTCGTTTAAAAGCATCCACAGACTGTGGTGCCCTTAGGTGGTCAGGGAGAGCATTCCACAGCCTGGGAGCAGCCCAGCAGAAAGCCCGATCTCCCATGGTGCGGAGCTTGGTTCTGGGGGTCTTGAGGAGGTTGGTGGCAGTAGAACGGAGGGTGAAGTCAGCTGATTGCTATCACTAGAAACCCAGGGCCCTCCTTATTGACCACAGTACCCAGAGTGACGTCTGGAGACCTCCAGATGACGTTAGTGTCATCGTGGGATTAAATCAATAACCATGCAAATCATAATGAACTGGTTGTGTTTAACCAGGACTTCATTATTCATTTGAATAGAATGTCGTATTTTGTAGAGCTTACATATTGAATACTACATTGACGGACATAATTGGTGTAACTGTACATAGCCTAATGTAAAAAAGTTTTTCATAATATGGGACCTTCAAATGTTGAGTGTTTATTCTTTTTCTTTTTTTATTTTGCAACACATTTCAAAGGTACACAGTTGACAGAGAACACAATAAATAAACAGTGCAGGAAGGCAAGAAAGGCAAGAAAACCCAGAAGGCTTATGTGGCGCCTCCACCTAATAATCGCCAAGAGTGTTATAAAGAACACAACATAACATACTGTTATTGTTGCATTTGACAGGAGTCGTCGGTTCATCATGAAAGCTAGCACTGTTTGTTAACTATTGGGCTTACAACCACTACTCTATAGCAGACTGTATAGAATAACTTTATATCCTTACTTATCAAAATAAATATGTGGAGGTTCAGCATACGGGCAAATTCATGAATATGTTGTGTAACTAACAAACTTGTGGGCCTACTGGAGTTCCTCACATCACCTAGCCCACATAGCCTACTACACTTTTATGATAAGGCTACATCCAGAATGAAATGAGATGTAAGCTAGTTGGGATTGACGATGACGTTGCGGGATGATGATGAAATAACTTGAAATAACATGAAATAATGTGGTCATATTAAAACAAACGGCATGGTGTATTTATAACAGCAGAGTTAGAGTTTCCCATACAAATAAAACAATTATTCTCACAGATTAATACATTTTACTAGGGGGATCCTAATAGGGCAACGATTAAATGTGAGAAGAACGTAAATAGGATCAATAATGGTGATGTAGGCTACCCATTAAGCTAACATTAGTTTATCTATATGTGCTTTTGCCTTGGTTGGAAAACAAATCTACAGGCGTATTGTATAATAAGCTGAGTAATGTGCTCCATCTTTGTTGCTCTGTTGCTGGCGATGGGTGTTGGTTGAGGGCTGTGCTTCTCGTGTTTATAACCCAGTGCACATGCTCGATCAGCAGAGACCTGCCAGGGCTGCCCAGGGGCCGCCTTTGTCTCATGCATTCTTCTCCCAATGTTCTGTCAGCAACCAATCAAAATGTTCCGAAGGTTTTATTTTGAAACACGGAAATCCAATTTCAGCGTTGTTGAACATCACAACAGAAACTCGCTAGTCAAGCCAAAATACTGCAACGCAATGGATTGGGTGAGTAATCCCCCTAGTTAACTATGACACTAATTTACATTGTTAACAGGCTCACGAAACAAGCTGTGTTAGTTGATGTTAGTTGAAATATATTTACATTTTTCGTTAAGAAAAGTCCAAACATTAAATCAGATGCCGACTTGCGGAGCAATATCGACTAGAACGTGTCACATATTTTACTGGCGGATTGATGACACAAGCTATCACTGACAGGAATCGAGTGACGTCGGACTTGTGTCCAATATTTGTACAGCCGTTGGGCGCTGCACTGTACGTGACAGACAGTTATGTATGGGGAGGTGGGCAGCTCTAGAACGTGGACATGGTCTGCTCATGTCCGCATTCTGCAGTTGCCCGTGTCCATGTACAGAACTGTCTACAGTGCCACACATAATCAACTAAACCCAATATGTATTTACAGGGGGTTATCAGTATTACAAATGAGTGGCATTCTATGTTCTTTCATTCTTTAATCATCTGATCACAGGTAACATTGGTGGTTAAATTGGGATTAGGAAACAGCATCCCCATCATATTATTACTTGGAATATTTCTTATTTATATGTTTGTGGACATATCGTAGTGCATTCACATTCGTATCTAGAGTAATCCTCACTGGCAGGCAGGCGCTGGGTAACCAGCTCTGGCGTCTTGAGGTCATTGAAGTTGACAGTAGCCCCAGAGCACACTGTGCTTTGGTACGGCAAGCTAACCACATATGCTGATGTATATCTGATGATTTCATGTGAGCGGAGAAGATCTACAGTACACTAATGAATAAATAAACAACTTTACTGGGAGAATTGTCAGGTTAACTAGTTGTAGCCCAACCTAGAAACCTTTGCCCAACCTTTGCCAACCTAGAAACTAGAAATGTCCATCTATTGTATATAATATGTGAATGTTCAAAATATGTCATGTCATGTTGAGCTATTTTGAGAGAATAAGGATGCATGATGTGTATGTATGTACATTTATGATGATATCAGAGAGTTGTGAATAATTCTTTTTTTGATACTAAAGACTGCTTTGGTGAAAAACAACCAACAAAACAAACATCAGTCCTCAGCAATTTTAGACCAATATCTAATATCTATTTTTTAAGTAAATGTTAGAGAAACTAGCTTTTGAAGAGCTAAATGACTTTCTTACCTCAAACTCAATTTTTGAAGGTTTTCGAGCCCATCACAGCGGAGAAACGGCCCTGGTAAAGGTTGAGAACGACCTTAGAACTAACTTGGACTAGAAAAACTGTCTCTCTGTCTATGTTCTCCTTGACCTGAGTGTAGCCTTCAATACGGTTGACCATAATATCCCCATAGACAGACTACATAAGTATGGCACTGCACTAAACTGGTTTAAGACCTACCTCACAGGTAGACATTTTTTTGTTGCCCTACTACTCATCTAAGAACTATAGCATCAACTGTGGAGTACCACAAGGCTCTATCCTAGGTCCAGTCCTCTTCAGTGTATATATGCTGCCCCTTGGAAGTATCATCAGGCGACATGGCATACATTTTCACAGCTACGCTGATGACACTCAGCTCTATTTGGTTGCTAAGTTTGACGTCACGCGTGACGTTTAGTAATTTCCGGGTCCATATAAAAACTTCCCTGCACCAGAGTACCAGTGTACTAAAGCGGTAGAATGACAGTTCAATCGTTTTTTCCACTCGGATCTATTCATACATCAAGGGACACAGCATTTTCGCATTTTTCCATATTGTCAGCGTCTTTGAGCCTCGGAAAAGCACTATACAAATATAATGAATTATTATTATTACTGCGGCATTTCGAAGAGAGCGCCTCAGCCAACGTTGGACCCGGAAACACGTCACGACTTAACAACCGAATATCGCTGTCTCCTTATGACACCAGCCCTATTGATGCCCTCCAAGACTGTATTCAAGACATTAATGCTTGGATGGCTCAGAACTTCCTTCAGCTCAACAAGGGCAAAACAGAGGTTATTGGTCATTGGTGCAGAGGCACTGAGAGAGAAACTGACTTCTACATTGAAGTCACTGGCACTCAGTCCTAAGCACCAGGCCAAAAACCTGGGTGTCATCATTGATTCCAATTGAACTTTCAATGCCCACAGGAGAAATGTAACCAAATATACATTCTATCACATACAAAATATTGCCACAGTGCCTCCATTTCTCTCCCAGGCCAATACTGAGATATTAGTGCACGCTTGTATCACTAGCAGGCTGGACTACTGTAATGCTCTCCTCTGTGGTCGATCTAAAAAAGCCATTGATCAACTCAAGCTTGTACAAAATGGTCTACAAGGCACTATGGTCTTGCTCCCAACTACATGTCAGACATGGTCTTAGAATTAACTCCCTCTAGATCCCTCAGGTCCTCTGGTACTGGTCTCTTGGTTGTTCCAGGGGTCCGGTCAAAGACCCATGGCGAGGCCGCCGTTAGCCACTATGGCCCCAGACTTTGGAAAGGCTTGCCGGAGGACTTAAGGGGGGCAGAGAGTGTGGATATTTTTTAAATAAAACTTAAAACACACCTTTTTAGCCTGGCTTTTATCTAGTGTTTATCTCAACTTGCACTTTTACTCCTATTTCTTATCTCCTATTTCTTGTTTTCTTGTATTATATTTGATGTACTATTGTTTTTATGTTGAGCACTTGGAGTTGCATTCAATGCATGACTTGTGCTATATAAATAAAGTTCGATTCATTGATTGGTCGATTAATTAATTGGATAATAGGAAGGTTAAGTAGTTCCATGACAAGTCCTCACTAATTGCCTCGTAGGTAATTTGTAACCACAAAGAAACACTGGGGATAAAGACAGTAAAGTCTTCAGTGTCTGTCTGTAAGGTATTGTATGACTGTTTTTCTTGTTACAAGAGAATTTCATCAGGGTTGTATTCCTGACGAGTGGGCGTCCTATGCACAACCTCTTTCCCAAGGCTTTACGCACAAAACTCACACATGCACGTGTGTGCACACACACACACACACACACACACACACACACACACACACACACACACACACACACACACACAAACTACTGCACACAGGGACGTACAGATGCACTAATGCACCCACTCAAAAACAAAAGAGGACAGAAAAGCACTAAACAAAACATTGTCTCAAATCTCAGAAGACAGAAGGAATACAACATTTATGATTCCTCCATGCTTCCTATCCCTGTCTGTGAGCCTTAGCTTTCAGTTACGTTCCCTCTCTCTCTCTCTCTCTCTCTCTCTCTCTCACACACACACACACACACACTCTCCACTCTGTCTCTACTCTTTTCTCCTTCCATATTCTTTCATGTCTTGCTATTTCATCATGTGTGTGTATGTTTGGGTGTGTGTGTGTGTGTGTGTGTGTGTGTGTGTGTGTGTGTGTTTCTCAGCTTCTATTAACAGTGTGTGATCTCTTGACTCTGATGACCTGATCTTGATTTGTGGCAGATGAGTTTCTATCTGTCTCCAGGCAACCTGTCCCTTTGATCCTCTGAGACTCAAGCATCCAAGACGGTCTAAGGAATATTAATCTGGCCTTGACAAAAGAAGATGGAGGAAATTGTTCTTTATCAGGCAATTATCCCTCGTGTTTGATAAACTCTGCAGTGGTCAAAAAGGATAAGAGGTGCCATAAGAATGTTATGAATAGAGATGTGAAAAAACAAAAGCAATGAAATCAATGATGAATGAACACTGATACAATACGAGTTATCTAATGCTGCAGAAAACTAATTGGAATTTTGTCTATACTTTGTAATATGCATAAGCATGATTTGACAGCCATATAACTGCCAATAAACGTTCTATTTGAAATTGATTTTTAGATTGTATCAGATGAAATAATACTCGCTGGGACCATATATACTGAAAAATGTATCCACTCATTGCAAAGTAAGTTGCTTTGGATGAAAGCATCAGCTAAATGGCACATTATTAGTAGTATTACTAGTAGTAGAAGTATTGTTATGGTTATTTTTACTATGGTTATGATTATGATTATTCTTATTATTATGAAGATTATTCTTATTATATTAAATAAGGGATTTCTTAGAGGGAGTTAATCCATGACGACTGAACCTAATCCAAGGCCAAGAGTGCACACCTCAGGAGAAGGGTGGGGAGACGGGACATGACGTACCTCAGGAGCAGGGTGGGGAGACGGGACATGACACACCTCAGGAGAAGGGTGGGGAGACGGGACATGACACACCTCAGGAGCAGGGTGGGGAGACGGGACATGACACACCTCAGGAGCAGGGTGGGGAGACGGGACATGACGTACCTCAGGAGCAGGGTGGGGAGATGGGACATGACACACCTCAGGAGCAGGGTGGGGAGATGGGACATGACACACCTCAGGAGCAGGGTGGGGAGACGGGACATGACACACCTCAGGAGCAGGGTGGGGAGATGGGACATGACACACCTCAGGAGAAGGGTTGGGAGACGGGACATGACACACCTCAGGAGCAGGGTGGGGAGATGGGACATGACACACCTCAGGAGAAGGGTGGGGAGACGGGACATGACACACCTCAGGAGCAGGGTGGGGAGACGGGACATGACACACCTCAGGAGCAGGGTGGGGAGACGGGACATGACACACCTCAGGAGAAGGGTGGGGAGATGGGACATGACACACCTCAGGAGAAGGGTGGGGAGATGGGACATGACACACCTCAGGAGCAGGGTGGGGAGATGGGACATGACACACCTCAGGAGCAGGGTGGGGAGATGGGACATGACGTACCCCAGGAGCAGGGTGGGGAGATGGGACATGACACACCTCAGGAGAAGGGTGGGGAGACGGGACATGACACACCTCAGGAGCAGGGTGGGGAGATGGGACATGACACACCTCAGGAGAAGGGTGGGGAGACGGGACATGACACACATCAGGAGAAGGGTGGGGAGACGGGACATGACACACCTCAGGAGCAGGGTGGGGAGACGGGACATGACACACCTCAGGAGAAGGGTGGGGAGATGGGACATGACACACCTCAGGAGCAGGGTGGGGAGACGGGACATGACACACCTCAGGAGCAGGGTTGGGAGATGGGACATGACACACCTCAGGAGCAGGGTGGGGAGATGGGACATGACACACCTCAGGAGGGGTGGGGAGACGGGACATGACACACCTCAGGAGGGGTGGGGAGACGGGACACGCAGCATGACGCTCTGTAGAGAGGCCCTCCCCCAGTCAGGCAGGCAGCTCTTCTACGTGACTACCTCTAGCTCTGCTTAAGTAACAAAAACACCCAGGCATGTGTTTCACCCCCTCTAGTGGCGGTACACCTCCCTGTACACTGACAACCAAAACCAAAACACCCCCTTATCCAGATGCAGTCATTATTTCCATATGAATTATTATTTTTCTCTATCTTCTCTCACCCTTGCACAGTTTACCTTGCACATTACCTATATCGCACGCTACCTTAATGCTCCTTGAGAGCTCGCCTCAGTTTATGTCAGCGCGTGAAGAGTGAGCTGGGGGTTAGGAAACAGAGGCAGACAGGATAAGTGACGGCTATTACGCTGTGATTCAGAGTCTCTTTGGGTTAGTGAGAGACGTGGACAACAAACGCACATCTCATAACTGTGGGATGTAAACTACCTCCTCTGCCTCAAATACGTACAGTATACTGTAGTACAATACATACACATACACCTAGCCACACACATGCACATGAGCGCACACACACACACGGGTTGGAGATTCCTCACCCTGCATATAAAACCATCTCCGTGCCCTTTCAGAGAGAGAATTAGATGAAGTCATATTTACACACACACACGCATGCACGCACGCATGCACGCACGCACACACACACGCATTTACACACACGCACACACACACACACACACACACACACACACACACATTCACACACCAATGGCGGCAAGCTACCATGCAAGGCGCCGGCCCGCTCACTGGGAACAATTTCAGTGTCTTGCACAAGGACACTTCGACATGTGGCCAGCCGGGGCTCGAACTGCCGATCTGCCAACCTTGTGATCATTAGACGGCGGCTCTACCTCCTTTTTTTTTTTTTATCAAAAATGTATCATTTACATTATGTACACATAGGTAGGCATCAGCCCCCTATCTCAAACTCAAAGAAACCAATAAAATAAGAAAACCCAACGTTCAAACCAACAAAAATAATAAAAGCATCAATTCAAACCAACAACAAAAAACAAACAAACAAAACAATTCATTCAAAATCATATACCAACCCTCCATCCTTCCCCACAGTTATAAATGTGCTCCCTTCCCCAAACACCTTCTCAAATGTCTCCTTCCCCACATACATCCTTATCATACCTACATCCCTTCTCACCAGATCCTTAAACACCTCCCACACATCCACCACCCTCTTTTCATAATGAACCACATTCCTTCTCAGCCTGACCGCATACCTCCCGTGACTCAATACATAATTCAGCAAATTCACATTACACCCTTTCTTCTTACCCACCACCCCAAACAACCACAACTCCTTCCAATCCATCTCCTCCACATACCCTCCTTCCCAGTTTCCACTAATCAACTCTTTAATCTTCTCCATATATAACCCCAATCTCCCACACTCCACATATTGGTGCATAAATGTCTCTGCTGCTTCCCCACATACATCACACATCCTATCAACATTTGCCTCAAACTTGCTTATAATAACGTTGTTAAAAATCCTGTTGTGCCTCAGTAAAAAATCCATCTCCTCACATTCTATGGAGTTCCACTTCACCTTCAAGTTCTCCCATACCCTTCCCACCCTCATCTCTGGAAATACTCTCTCCCATACTTTCTCTGCAGCCGGCCTCCTCACCTTCCCTTTCCTCAGTATCCTGTATATCAGTGGTACTCAACCTTGTCCTAATCAGGAGCCACATTGACGAAAACATATTTTTGAAAGAGCCACAATCCAAAAACGCTCCTTTCCTCCCTGAAACCATTATGCATTTGAGAATATGGATAATAGTAATATTGTTAGGCCTGAATCAAGCGGTCAAATGTGGCAGCACCCCAGAACAGACGGACACAGAGACTAGGGTAATAACAAAGGATATTTATTAAAGGGGTTAGGCAGAGAATGGTCGTAGGCATAGGGCAAGCGGGGGTCAGGCAGGGGAAGTAGTCGGCAGGCAGGCAGGGGCTTAGGCAGGAGGAGTAGTCGTTAGGCAGGCAGGGGCTTAGGCAGGAAGAGTAGTCGTTAGGCAGGCAGGGGCTTAGGCAGGAGGAGTAGTAGTTAGGCAGGCAGGGGCTTAGGCAGGAGGAGTAGTCGTTAGGCAGGCAGGGGCTTAGGCAGGAGGAGTAGTAGTTAGGCAGGCAGGGGCTTAGGCAGGAGGAGTAGTCGTTAGGCAGGCAGGAGGGTAGGCAGGGCAGGCAGGCAGGAGGGCAGGTAGGGCAGGCTGTCCAACGATGATGGAATGGACTGGTGGAGGAGAGAAAACAAACAACGGTAAAAAATAATAAAACGACTGAGAAAATAAACAAGAATAGGTTCGGATATATAACAAATATGTTACTAAGGAATGAAAATGAAAACGCAGAGAATGCTGCTTCACACCGGTATGTGGACGGAAACATTGAGATGATGTGTCTTGCCAGTCTGGAGATATTTGGTAGATGCCCCACCAGTTTCCAAAAGTCCACGACATCTGTAATCCGAAACTGAGGCTGAAGTTCATCTGAGCTCTTTAACTCCACAAACTCCATTTGAAGCTGCACAAGTCCGAGCTGGTCGCTTATTTGCTTAATTTCATTGACCTCAATCAGGAATGGGTTTTTCACAAGTCGAAAAATATTGCTATTGCTATTGAAGTCGTGGAATCTTGATGTGTAGTTTTGCTTGAGCTTAAATGGTATCGGAACAACACTAGTTAGCACGTCACAGAATTGTGATTGACAGGGCGGGAGAGCGTCTGCATGCGTCGCCATCACTTTCTGCACGGTGGGGAAGAAACGGTAATCAGAACCACGGACACTTTGTTCGAGTACATCCAGTTTGTCAGAAAATACTCTGACAGCCGTGTAGAGCTCATACACGGTCTTGTTTCTTCCCTGCATCTTGAGATTAAGTTCGTTCAAGTGCTGCGTAATGTCACACAGGAACGCAACAGACAGCCCCCACTCTTTATCATCCAAAAAGGAAAATCGGGAAGTCTCCCCTTGGCCGACAATGAAGGATTTCAGGGGTTCAAGCAGGTCCATGAAATGTGCAAGCATACGTCCTTTAGACATTGATTGATTGATTGAAAACTTTATTAGAAGATTTGCAGAAGTAGGTACATGAAAGTACATATTACATACAAGGTCAACTAACAGGATAAAAACCCAAGAAAGCCACTGGCTTATTTCAATTGGGGTCCTTGATTCTCAATTCATCGTTACATGTAAGACAGACAAAAAACTAGTACTATCTACAAGATAATACAGACAAATAACTAGTACTATCTACAAGATAAACATACATCCAACATGGGAAGAACAATACAACAAAACATAAGGTATGTACAGCGGGTAGGACAGGTGGGGACATACACCACAGGTGGGGGCGGGGGACAAAACACAAAGTATGTACAGTGGGTAGTTCGGGCAGGGGGACAGACATATAATATGTACAATGGGTAGTTCGGGCGGGGGGACAAAACAACAAGTATGTACAGTGTGTGGTCATGGTGGGGGGGGGGGGGTACAAAAACACCAGTAGATTTAGGCGGGGGGGGGGGGGGGGGGGGGGGGGGGCGACATAATAACATTGCGTTTGCTCAGAGTGTAGACCAGGTAGGGGGGTGGGACAAAACAACTAGTATGTGCAGAGGGTATTTCGGGTGGGGGGGGGGGGGGGGGGGGGGGGGGGGGTGTGGGAGACATAACAACAAAACAACAAGAATATATAGAGGGTAGTCCAGGTGGGGGTGTAGTCTTTTAATTAGATTTTTGATTTAGAGGGTCCAGTTACGGATTGCAGCCTCCTGTAAATGTTTTTTGAGAGTGGTTTTGAAGGTGGGCAGTGTTTTGCACTCCTTTAAGATTATAGGAAGGGCGTTCCACATTTTTACTGCATAGTTTGCAAACGAGTTTAACCCCTTGTTTGTGGTGCAACGCGGTTGAACGTGGTTCGTGGAGCTTCCTCTGGTATTGTATGTGTGGACGTTGTTCACTTTTTGGAAGTATGTTGACAGGTACTTGGGTGTCTTTGTGGGGTAGCGTATCTTGAAGACCAGGCCCAGTGCAAGCTGCTGCACTCTGTCAACTACTCGTAGCCAATCAAGGCTCAAAAAATGAGCAGCGGTTAGATGTGTCCTAGGGTTGAGGCCTAGCAGAAGCCATCTGATCTCGGTGTGTAACACCAAATCTGAGGCCTAGCAGACAGACAAATCTGAGGCCTAGCAGACAGCCATCTGATCTCGGTGTGTAACACCAAATCTCCATAGTGAGTGTCAAACTCCTCACACAGCAGTTTAAAATGTAAGTGGTTTCTTGTACGGGCCCTGATATAATTAACCACTTCGATTACATTTGCCATCACTTCATTCAGACATTTGAACTTAGCAAACAAGGCTTGTTGATGCACAATACAATGGTATGAGAAAATACCCTCACCAGCAACCCCGCCGTTTTTCAGCGTTTCTTTCAGCAAAGCCACGGCTCCGTTCCTCTTACCTAGCATCGCCGGTGCAATTTTTTCGGGTCCAATGTTAAACTTTTCTAATGTTTCCAGCACAGCGTTTTTTATTTCAATGCCTGTTGTTCCATTTTCCAGTGAAACCATGTCAAGCAGTTCTTCTGTAATGTCAAACTTACTGTTGATCGCTCGGATAAAGATGAGTAATTGTGGCGTGTCATTGATATCCAAGCTTTCGTCCATTGGCTGACAAACTCAGCGGATGACAGTTTGTCCTTAAGAGTATGTGCAATGTTCTCTGAAATGTCTGATGCCCTCCTAGCTACAGTAGAATCCGACAGTTGAATTTTTTTGGCCTCTCGTTCCAGGTCTTTTTTCTCAGGATACAACGTTGAAAAAGCCACAGTATGCAATCCTTCACCATTTCTCCATCAGTATATGCAGGGGTGCACATAACTGGTGCGCCAGTGCGCATGCGTCGCCAAAATGCATGCTGCGCGGCAGATCAGCCGCATGAGGGCGCTTTTGCGCACCAAAAAAAAATAATAATAATTTGATCACAAAAAAAACATCCTCTACCATGGTTGAAATTGAGGACAGTGATAATTTACAGCAGTCAAGAGAGCAGTGATGATGACGATTAAGCTTGTAGCATAAATAAATGCTTAGGCTGTAACTTTTTGTTGAAAAGTTGATTTCAGTGTTTACAGAACAGAGCAGTGCTTAAAGAGATCAGTTGATTTCATTGTGTTTAAAGGAGTCTGACAGACTTTCATGCTTAAAGAGCAGTCATTTGATTTTGCATTTGTTTCTTTTGTTTTGCACACAATCATTTGTTCGTTCATCTTTATTTATGAATAAATGTCGTTTTGCTAATATAAGTTATCCATGTATCCCTTTTTCATCCATCCTGTGGGACGGGTCGTGACTCGCGAGCTCGGGGAGCACCAAGCAGCATCCCTAGGTGCTCCTCTGAGCACTGGCCCCAAAAAGTTATGTGCACCCCTGAGTATATGGCTTCATCTTTTTCATCAGTTCATGTGTGATTTTGTAGGATGCCTCTGTCGCTCTTTAGTGTTAGTGTGGAATACGTTTTTTTGAGCAGTTCGGTTCTGTTTGAGTCTCGCCAGCTTTTCCGCCCTCAGCTCTCCACCTTTCGGAAACTCGGTACTGAACTTCGGGTGTTTTGTGTCGTGATGGCGCTGCAAATTGGACCTTTTAAATTGTGAAATGACGTTGTCACAAAGCAGGCAGATGCATTTTCCCGATCCGGGTACAAATTCATACACCAAATCCCTCACCTTTCCCAACCCAGCCCTCATCATTGCCCTATCATACAATTCCTTCCCTTCATATCTTATTCTTGGGTTTAAAAACACTGGTTGCTCCCACACCTGTCTCACATTTTCACATTTATAAGATACCCATTGTAGAAACTCCACCCATGCCTCCAAAACCTCCCTATAGAAAGGTACTACTCCCTCTAACATCTCCTTCTGCATCTTCATATACACCCCACTCTCCCCACACCCTCCACTCTTACTGATGGCCTCAGCCATGAA
Source organism: Nansenia antarctica (assembly GCF_963989245.1). NCBI lineage: Eukaryota > Metazoa > Chordata > Actinopteri > Argentiniformes > Microstomatidae > Nansenia > Nansenia antarctica. The sequence continues at coordinate 28,453,882 of NC_137688.1, forward strand.
TATTTCCCATGCAAACTCTCTATCCCCATATAGATACTTCACCATCCTTTTCACCCTCATAGCCTTCTTTTTCACCTCCAGATTCATCAACCCCAATCCTCCATCCTTACATTCATTCTCTAATACCTCCCGTGCAATCCTTATCCCTTTCCCCTCCCATACAAACTCATTCACCATCCTCTCAACCTCCCTAACCACTCTCTCTGGCACATCCAACACACCCATTACATACACAAATGTGGACATCAAGAGTGCATTGACTACCACCACCTTCCCTCTAAGCTTCAGCCTTCTCATCCTCCATAACCCTAACGTATTCCTAACCTTCCCCAATAACCCTTCCCACTCCATGTCCCTACCTTCTCTGGATTCTATACCTAGATTTATCCCTAACACTCTAAAGTAATCCTTCCTTTCCCTCAACCCTAACTCATCTCCCTCTTCCCTCTCCATACCTATATACATTATCTCCGACTTCTCTACATTCACCTTTGCCCCAGATGCCCTACCATATACTCTTACACTCTCCATCACCTCCCTCACACTTTCTTTGTCCCTCACTGTCACTGTTGTGTCATCCGCATACTGGCTTAACACACTGACCCTACCTCCTGGCAAACGGATCCCTCTTATCCCTGTGTTCTGTGCTATATATGATGCTAACGGCTCTGCTGACAGTGAGTACAACAGAGCCGATAGCGGACACCCCTGCCTCACCGACCTCCCTAACCTAAAACTATCTGTAAGTATCCCATTCACCTTCACGCAGCTCCTAGCCTCACTATACATCCTCCTCACCCATCCTATCATCCTATCTCCAAATCCAAATCTCTCTAGCGCTCTATATAAATACCCATGATCTACCCTATCAAAAGCTTTATTCAAATCTAAACTAACCACTATCCCCCCCCCCACTAACTTTCATATACTCTATCACATCCCTAATACTGCATACTCTGTCCACTATATCTCTACCTGGTATACTATAAGCCTGTGTCTTCCCTACAACTTTCCCTATCACCCTCTTCATCCTATTTGCTAACACCCTTGCTAAAATGTTGTATTCCGTGTTCAACATTGTAAGGGGCCTGTAGTTCTCTAACTTTCCCCTACTGCCTTTATTCTTGTACACAATGCTCACCACCCCCATTGCCATAGTAGCTGGCATTTCTCCTCGTTCCTCCATCCATGTGAACACTTTCAATAATATTGGCCCCAGCAACTCTCTAAACTCCTCATAGAACTCACCCACCAACCCATCTAACCCCGGACTCTTATTCTTTTTCAATCCCTTTATTGCTACCTCTATCTCTGCTATCACTATTTCCCTATCACACATTTCCTTATCTTCCTTTCCTATCTCCATCCTAACTGTTCCTAACACCTCTTCTATGCTCTCTTCATCCACCTCCTCTTTCCTAAATAAATCCCCATAAAAGCTCTGTACCATCTCTACAAAATCACTAACCTTTTCTACCTTTGCCCCCTCTAACTCTGTTATACAGTTCCTACTCTGTTTCACCTTTTCTAACCCTAGAAAATACCCTGTACATTTCTCCCCCTCCAATGCATACCTTGCCCTACTCCTAACAATCGCCCCTTTGCATTTCTTCTCCTCAAACTCCTTCAAACCTTCCCTAACCTTAACATACCTCCCCACATCATATCCTACCTCCTCCTCTAATCTATCTGCCTCTCTCCTCAATTCCTCCCTCAACCTCCTCTCCCTCTCCCTCTCTATTCTATTCCTATTCCTACCATATCTCATACTAATCTTCTTAATCTCCCCCTTTAAATGTTCCCACCACCTCCCTGTATCATCCTCATAAATACTCCTCTCCTTCTCCCTCATCACACACCTTTCTACCTCCCTCCTATATTTCTCCTCCTTTACAAAATCTGCATTCAGACACCACACTCCTCCCCCCCTCCTTTCAACCTCCACACCCAACACACACTCTAACACTGCATGATCACTCAGAGTGTTCATTCTGTACCTCACCTGGCTGAAACCTTCCCTCATCCCTTCTGATACCCACATTAGATCAATCCTGCTCTGTTTCAGGATGCCTACCACCACCTGCCTCCAAGAGAAGTCCCTTCTAGCAGGATTCCTCTCCCTCCAAATGTCTATCATTCCCATCTCCCTCATTACACGCAATAGCACCCCCCTAGAAGAATCACCCCTAAACATACAACTCTTAGAGGCATCTAACCGGCTGCACCACACATTAAAGTCTCCCACCACCATACAGTTCTCCCCGCACTTCCCTCTCAACTCTTAAAAAAAAAACTATCCTCATTTGGTGCATATATATTCACCACCCTGTAGCTCTTCCCCAAATATTCAAACTCAATCCCTATCACCCTCCCATTCACCTCATCTGTTGTCTGCCTCAACTTTTGCACTACCCCCTTTTTCACCGGAATCGCCACCCCCCTGGATCTATTCCCACCATTGTTCACAAACACCTTCCCTCCCCATCTCTTTTCAACTCCACCCATCTCCCCTTCCACCCAATGTGTCTCTTGTAGACACACTATATCTGCATCACATGTTTTCAAAACCTGTTCTAACTTAAACACATTTTTCACACCATTTGCATTTAACGAAAAAATAGACAACATAATTATAATGATTACATGAACCCACATCATTACATACATTTTCATTTTACCCTCATATTTTTCCCCCCCACCTTCCATTTAACCTTTGCTCCCAACGGCCTCTTCCTGCCTGCCTTTAACCCAGGAAAGTCCTCTTCATCACTTCCTAAAACAGACCCCTCATCCTTTTCATCCCCCCCCCCCTACTTTGCCTTGTCCGTACCCCTTCTCTCCTTCCACTGTCTCTCTCCAGCTCTACTCCTCCTCTGTTGCTCAAGTCTATTGACACACTGTCCAGACTGCTGGTCAGCTGGTCTTCCTCCACACCGCCAGCAGGCGTCTCCTCCACCACCACTTCCTCCTCACCCTCTTCCTCCAACTCTTCTCCCACGACCATCTCCTCAATCACCTCCTCGACGTTCACCTCCTCTCTGTCCATCACCACCTCCTCCTCCACTGCCGCCGCCTCTCCGTCCTCCGCCTCTCCGACCACCAGCTCCTCGTCCACCACCTCTCCGACCACCAGCTCCTCGTCCACCACCTCTCCGACCACCAGCTGCTCGTCCACCACCTCTCCGACCACCAGCTCCTCGTCCACCACCTCTCCGCCCACCGGCTCCTCGTCCACCTTCTCCTCTCCCATCTCTCCTTCCTCCTTCTCCTCCTCTCCGCCATGGTCATCACTCCTTCTCCTCCGCCGCTCCCTTCCCTCCTCACACTCCCTTACATAATGACCCTGTTCCCCACATCTGTGGCACTTGAATTCAGGGCAGTCTTTCTTTATATGTCCAGGCTGAATGCATATTCTGCATACTCTCACTTGTCTATCATGGACAACTTTAAAAAAACTCTGCTCCTTCAGCCGTCTGAAACTTTGTGGAGTATGGCAGAGATGTTATTGTGCCATTGAATTTGACCTTCAGAAATCTCGTCCCGTCCGCCACATCTGTTCCAGGCCACATCCGTCTCTTTATAGGGGATACAGCTGTCACTCCCCAGCCATCTAGTTTGTACAATATCTCCTCATCAGAGACATAAGCAGGCAGGTTCATGAATGATACCACCACCTCATTATTTATTAGTTCTTTTGCAGTGACTTCACACCCCTTAATTCTGAAGCCATCCATGATTTTTTCTTTTGCTGTTACAGATCCCATTGTCATTTCATAGGAGTTTCTCCCCTTCATTCTGCAGGCCTCCACACTTCCACACACCATCTTTGTTGTTCTCAACAACTCCATCAAAGTCACTTCCCACTTCACTTTCTCCCTCCACCTTCACAATCACTGTCAACGCCTTCTCATAATTTCGTACCTGCTTCTCTTGTTGTTTTGCTGCTCCACTCCACTACTTTTCATTGTCCTTCTCCATTCCTTTTTTCATTTCCATTGTATCCGTCCGAGAGTCCAAAATATGTTACCCCCCCAAACAGCCAAGCTGCTGGGGGAAGCCAAACTTAAAATGTCCTTTCTCAGTTGAAACTTGATTTCACTTTAAAACAATGATGTATCGTTGTATGTTCGTTTGCTCCACCGTGTGCTCACAGTCTTTCTCCCACCAAACACTTCCTGCACACTCTCTCTCTCTCTCTCTCTCTCTCTCTCTCTCTCTCTCTCTCTCTCTCTCTCTCTCTCATACTGTACCACTCCACCACCCCTCTCCCCGAGAACACACACTGCTCAACACCCCTCAGCAATCGTATGTGTGTGTGTGTGTGTGTGTAGGGGTGTTGGCTGCTGTCAAAGTGAGAGTGGAGAGAAAGAGAAAGCAAAACGACTTTCTTCCATAGCAATTGTGTGTGTGTGTGTGTGTGTGTGTGTGTGTGTGTGTGTGTGTGTGTGTGTGTGTGTGTGTGGAGGGGGACCTTTTCAGGGGTTGGTTGTCAGCGCCATGCTGAAACAGCATAATTGAAGAGCGCCTCCACACGACTCAGAACGATGTTATGACGACTCCCAGCGTCTCTTTCCAGGAGGTGTGGGGGTAGGTTGGGCAGGAGGGGGGGGGTCCAGATGTACACGGAAACACCTGGGGCCTCATTTATAAAAAAGTACTTGAACGTCATCTTTAACTTACCCCCTGGGGTCACATGGTAGAAAAAAAGATTTGATGTGTGAATCTGTTCCCTCGTTTTAGTAAATCTGTTCCCTCGGTTTAGTAATTTGTTAGGGTTAGGGTTAGGGTTAGGGTTAGAGTTAGAATCCTTGCGATCTTTCTGGCCCGTAGGGCCTAACCCTAAACCTAACCCTAACCCTAACGAATTACTAAACCAAGGGAACAAATCACTTTTTTTCTACCATGTGACCCCGTATTAACTTGCACCTAAGCAACGATTTTTAAATGGAGGATTATTATAAAGGAGTATTTATAAAACGGGCTGCGCTTAAAATTGCGTACGTACTTCCGTCTATAAATACCAACATTGTTCATTTTATTACGAGCCACTTTCACTTTGTGTTCGAGTGCGGCTCACATGCCTGTAATAACTCCGCGTAACCAGTAGGTAATGTGCGTACGTCAAGTCAATACCTGACGTAGAGCTACGATCGTTTCCACGGTCAAATTGAATCACGTTGACATTTTATAAATCACTACTTTGACATGGTTTTCTACGTACGACACGGGTAAGATCAAATTTTATCCAAAGTACTCTCTATAAATGAGGCCCCTGTACTTCCCCACAAGTCCTGTCTTGGCCTGATGTGTGGAAGGACTGAGTGAAGAACACATGAACACAGTTGCTGCCAGGGTTCTCACATACACCAAGCCCTGGCAGCACATCACCCCCTCGCTCATCCACCTCCACTGGCTTCCGGTCAAGTCCCGCCTTATCTACAAAATCCTCCTCCTCACCTACAAGTCCCTCCATTCCCGCCCCCCCCCCCCCCCCCCCCAGTACTGACCTCCTCCGCCAACATGCCCCTCCCCGTAACCTGCGGTCCTCAGACTCGGGTCTGCTTGCCACCCCCCCCCCCCCCAAGACTAACCTGTGAACCTTCGGGGACAGAGCTTTCAGTGTGGCAGCCCCCCACCTTCTGGAACTCTCTCCCTGCGGTGATCTGCAAACGTCCCTACCCTGGACGCCTTAGCCTTTTCTGATCCAACGGACCCACAGGTGGATCCGAAGTGATAGAGCTTACCTCGATCAATTCTCTTCATCGATATCACATTTTTTTCACAACTTTGCATGCTATACGATGCCACCATTTTGTTTCCGAGACGGTAAACACAGCCGAAGTCACTTCCAGTTTTCTCCAACTGGAGAATGTGTCATGTCCGGTTTCAACGCCGAATTTCCATACCATTGGTCGGCCAACCCAAAAAAATCCCCCCCCCCAAAAAAAAAAAAAATCTGATACATGAGAAAGGTCAAAGGTAAAAAATGGTGCCAAAATATCTCCAAATGGCCTAAACATATAGGTGTCCGCCTAAACATACCTGTACTAAAACAGGTACAAAGTTGCATTTGCTCACATTACTAGCATCGACTTTGGCACAAGTACTAATAAGACCCTGGAGTACTGATTCCTAGATGATTTGGGCTTGGTCATCAGGTTTCCAAGGTGATATTCACTGTAAAAGCAGTTTTTTTTTTAGGCGGAGACTGAATTTGAGATGTTTTATAATGTTCTAGCTCTATTTACTCTGACACAGTAACATAGATTTTGATTCTGACACTTCTACAGCCACCCCACATGTGTTAGCTTTCATTTGATAACAAGATCATTATGAAGGCCCTTGTGATTGTGGAGATATTCTATATTCACTGTGGGCATGTCATTTCGAGCAGAAAACCAGAACATTTAGGTGGATAAGAAGAGAAAACAGCCCTCAAGTCCCACGTGTTTGCCAAGGCCCTTGGTCTCTAGATAAGTTGTTGTTTTTGTTTGTCTGACAGTTTTTTTTTCTTTTCTTGTATTTCTGTAAAGCGACCTTGGTCCCCTGAAAGGCACTATAAACATGTAAGTTATTATTATTATTATTATTATTATTATTATTATTATTATTGTTGAATACATTCTTTAACACTAGAACCTCCGGCTCCTCATTACTTACAGACACCTCCGGTGTCACGTCTAGGTATGTCCATTGTTTGACATTGAATTAGATCAATACACTGCACTGGATTTGTTTAGTCAGGGTGTAAGAATCATTACAATATCACATTGTTGTATTGTTGCAAGAGCTACATATTCAATAAGTAAGCGTAAAGAAAACAAGCCACAATGTATCTGTACATTGAATAAGGTACAAGACAAAACTGAAAGGATATGGAACTTTGCTGCTTTCCTGGCCCTCATGAAATGAAATGAATCAATTACATGATGACGACACTGTGGCTTGTTTCCTTTACATTTACACCGATTATGTCCTTCATGACATTATATTGAATATGTATTGAAATATTTCATTGAAATGTCTCCCATTGCCAGATAGAACATTAACTTCCTCCTGGTTATGTCCTTGTTAATGCATTACTTGTACAACATGTGAGCGTTGACACAAGCGAGGTCGAGCATGCTGTAAAACAGAACAACCGGCCAGCGACGAGTTCCTCCTTTCACTGAGTACAAACTGGCCATCTGGCCGAGCCACCCTCCAAGAGAAACGCATCCAGGTATGGAAATTCCATTCAGTATGTATTTGGTGAACTGCTAACCAAACCGTTATGCCAAACTTGTTGGGCTTGTTAGCCATGTACTGTGTCTTGTATGTGTATTGTCTTGCTTTGTTTTGTATTGTCATGTAGTGTATTGCCTGTTGTGTCGTTTTGTTGTGCTTGCTGATGTTTTTAATGACACTACACCATTCATTTTGTAATAGCCTGCTCAGGGACTACAGATGAAAATTAGCTCATGAGCTAACTCTGGCTCATCTACATTGATGTGGAAACTGATTTGTTGATACATGTGCACTGTCCCTGGAAAATAAATCAATACATCAATAAATCAATACTGCATAAAGCAGCACCAAGTTTTTTTGTGGGAAACAATTGCCCATAACCAGTGATGTTGTCTCCTGGCTCATAACATGCAATTGTGTTACGGACAAACGCGTTCCAAATGTCTGTAACCGGGGAGGTCCGACTTTTACCTTATCGTCAAAGTGGAGGAATCGTCTCATTTCACCTAAGCGGTTCCGCTGCATATCTCTGCCAAGACAGGCGTTCTCCAACTCCATGCGCCTTGCGCCGTAGGCTCGGCTGTATGTATAGGAGACACATGCTTGCAGTTCATCAACAGACATGTCCTATGTACGGTCTCCTTCGACCCAGGGTGCCTCAGCAACAGTAGAGTCTCTGATTTGTTGCAACATCCTCCATGTCAAATAAACAATGTGCTGTTTTCTCCTCCTGTGTGAGCTGTAGGGCCCTGGCCTCGGCGTAATGACATCGTGTGATCCCATTCTACCTGCTGCGTCGTTGCCTGCAGGCTGCTCCAAACTGTCCCATCCTTGCCAGTCTCCTGCCTCATCGGCGGTGACACTGGGTGAGTCGCTTCCTTGCAGTTTTTTTTGTGTAGAGCCGGAAGCATCCGAGAGGCCGAGGTGAAACCATTGGAGTTTGTTCTGTTCTGGTGGTTTTTTCGCATGAAGCCTGAGGCTCAGACTTTCTAGTTAGAATCGGTATCACTGTCACTGCAATCATCTCTGTCATCAGTGATGGTAGCAGGCATTTTGTCAGCCATTTCATCAGGGAGGTTGAATCACAATCAACATTCTAAAGCCACTCCAACACTGGCCTTCGCAACAAATCTCCTTCCAGCTCTCAATCTGGATGAAATCTCACTTGAGCTGACTGATTGCTTGGATCGTGTAAATGAAACAATAAACACACCCATAATTATTAGATCCATGTCCGGGTGTAATGAGGGGTGCCTCTTTTTCGGTTGCCGGGTGTGAGCTTCTATTCAACATGTACTCAACATGTATTGATCATACACATCACTGGTATTGTCTCTCTGCAAATGTTGCTGATAGACATTATGGTTGAGGTAAGCCACTCATAACTGTAAGGTCAGTTTTTGATTTACAATTATGAGAGAAGTAGGGAGAGAAACGACAACAGGCCCTATGTGTCCCTCAAGACATGACATGGAGCTGTTGGCTATCACTAAAATGTATTGAGGCATGAAAATGCTTCCCAATTTTTTTCAATGCGTTATTTAGAAATTGTTAGAACACTAACATGTTAAAAACAGACATTTGGGAAAGGTCAGGGAAGGAGGGGGGCATTGGTTTCACATCAGCAGAGTTAGTTTATTATAAAGTGTCACTTGGGCACCTTAAATTATGCTTTACAATCTCATTGTCATTTGGTAAAACGTATTAACCTTCCTCTTCTGTTTGTTTCATTTTCCAACGTTGCTACTTTCGGTCAAAATTGACCGGTGTGTTTTGCACAGTGATATCTTTGGAACCCCTTATCCAATTTTGATGGTTGATCTCATTTGAACAGTCAAAGCAAGTAGAATCAAGGGGTGGCAGATCATATTATAATTTTGCAGCAAGTTCAAAGATAGTGTTTACTGTACATTACTGTATATTATAAAAATACCTGCCATGTAGGCTGTGTGTACTGGAGATGGAAATTATTTAGTTAGTGTTGTAGCTGAGATTCTTCCCATTCCATTGTTGTATGGGATGTATTGATTTATTGATATTTTTAAATTACTATTACCCATTAATTTCCTATGGCGGTCAATTCTGACCGGAAACATCATAGGTGTGACACGGTTCAATAAATCCCCCAAAATGCAATGCAATTCAATGCAATCAAGTGTATATGCTCAGGGGCCTAGGGTGGAGGATAACATAAGGTCTTGAGGCAATGGGATGAAAAACACAATATTTATGATTACAAACAAAGTCATTCGGTCAGATTTGACCGTCAACAGAAGAGGAAGGTTAAAGGTTTTGATTTCGGGTAGGCTCTAGCTAGACTATTGGTAAATATTGTAATTGCAAAAGGCTGGACAGCTATACAAAATGCGTGCGCCGCTCTAATGCGTGCGCCGCTCTAATGCGTGCGGAGGGTATTAGCGGCAGGCCTTTTTCGGTTCTGTATTATTGTTATGTTAGCCTAATTTAAGTATTCAGAAGAAATTCAAGAGGATCAATACCAGAATAAATTCGATTTTTCACTGTTAAAGTTGTTAAGGTTGTTTTTTTTGTGTTTAAAATATTAAGTGATTTCTGAATCGATTCATCGTTCATGAAGAATGTGAGTTATGCACATCCCTAGTAATTATAAATGTGCCATTCATCTCTCTCTCTCTCTCTCTCTCTCTCTCTCTCTCTCTAAATGCAGTATAAATACATACTGTAGTACTGTAGCTGCAACATAGTCATCCACAGCTGGGGGTTTGTCAGTACGTGACTGTTAACTCAAAGATCTCATTGTCCTCCTTCTCCTGAGCTTTGACAGCTTGACGTGTTGGTATATCTCTGCGTGGGCGTGGGTTCCACACGCTGCTCTGACTAAATGTTAACAGTGTCACATCAGAGGAATCCAGAACAAGCTGAAATCTGTGGAAAAATAATGAAATAATCAGATGGGAGTGAGATATTAAGATTAATATCAACATGCAACTGTTTCTAAAGTACAACTTTATAGTTGTTGTGCAAGTAGAACTGTGCACACGTGTCATTAGTAGAGTTGAGATGCTCTGGAGAGAGAGAGAGAGAGAGAGAGAGAGAGAGAGAGAGAGAGAGAGAGAGAGAGAGAGAGAGAGAGAGAGAGAGATGGGGGATGGGAGTACATTCTAGTGATGGAGAGAGGAGTGAGAAAGAGAGAATCAGATAGGTAGAGGAGGGGGGGGGGGGCAGACAGGGAGTGATGTGATGTGACGTGTGGCAGAGAGCAGGGTTTGTTCTGCCAGGGTGAACAGAGGACAGGGTGATGGGTCAGTGACCCCGAGAGAGAGAGAGAGAGAGAGAGAGAGAGAGAGAGAGAGAGAGAGAGAGAGAGAGAGAGAGAGAGAGAGAGAGGGGAGAGAGAGTTGGAAGGGGAGAAGAAAAAAAGCACCAAACTAAACAAAGAAACAAATAAGCAGAAATATAAGAATCTATTGGTTTAACCAGGAAGTTATGACCCATTCAGAAAGGCCATAGAGATTGGAGACGTCTGCTGAAATATAATGTAGGCTATGCAAATAGAAATACTTGATATTCCATACAAGGACGTTTTGTCACAGCTCAGATATTTGGTATAGCCATATTACCCAAAATGAAAAAGGTTACAGAAAAGCCCAAATGTTCCCCAAAGGTATTCTGTGATAGTAGTTTACGTATCAAAAACAGAGTATACAGGTAGAACAATAACCTATTTTCATCAGCACACGAACAAGTAGCTACAGCAGCAAGCATAAGCCTGTGTTTTATGTTTTTTTTTGTTTGTTTGTTTGCGGAAAGGTCCCGACATGTCTACGTTATCTTGATTGAACACGGCCGTGTGTTACCCAAATACGCCTGTCTCAGTGCTCTTGGATTACTCTAATCCATAATCTAGAGGGATTCAGCCCTCATGAAATGATGGGCATTTTCTGAAATGAGGTGTATTTTACACCGGGTACTGGTGCACTTTGATGATTGCAGTAGCAGAATTGGAGTGACGGTACTGGTTCTAGAGCAACGGCAAATTGGCATTATATGAGCTGATGTACTGGAAAGCCCCTTCTTGGTTTCCTGTAACCTGCTGTCTGTCTTAGCCTGGGCTAGGGATGACAGAGTAATGAAAGTGGTGGACTCCCATTATCAATATTAACGAACTTCATCAGGAGGTCATATGGGGATTTTGCATATCATAAAATCCCGAAAAAACATGAAAACATGAAAACATATGCCTTGTTTTTTGGCGGAAACATACAGTAACAGGATGGAACTGAATCTGTGGGTTCATCCATCACAAGCAGATGGCAGAAGTATCATTTCACAGAAGATCTGTGACCTTAGCTAAATTCTGTCATGACCGCTGAAAATAACACATGAGCCAAGTTTCAACACGTGAAAGAGAACTGGACCAAGCGCCATCCCCTAGCAACACACTGTTGTAGTAATACTTTATCTCTGTAGCGTCCCCCAGCAACACACTGTTGTTGTAATACTTTATCTCTGTAGCGTCCCCTAGCAACACACTGTTGGAGTAAAACTTTATCCCTGTAGCGTCCCCTAGCAACACACTTTTGGAGTAATACTTTATCTCTGTAGCGTCCCCTAGCAACACACTGTTGGAGTAATACTTTATCTCTGTAGCGTCCCCTAGCAACACACTGTTGGAGTAATACTTTATCTCTGTAGCGTCACTACAGTCAACGTTGTGCAAATATGCAAATTGTCTGAATGGTTCTGATGATGCTTAGGATTCAAGTGTATGGCATGAAACAATGTAAGCAATTTGAATATGTTACGTATAGCATAATGCCCTGCGATATTAGTACTATAGTACTATATCACTTTTTAAAAGAAAAACGGTTGAGAGAGGACGCTGGCGTTGCTTGTTCGCCGCTTCTCCACCCGAAATCTAGGTGTGATTGCAGTAGAGTAGATTGTCCGACAAAGACACTTTTACACATACAAGTACAAATTAATTAGACCCCTATACTTTCTTTTATCTATTTTTTTGTTTCTTTTCATTTTACTACTCGATCTTTTCAGTTTGAAAAGCGTCTTTGAGTGTCTAGAAAAACGCTATATAAGTCCAATTAATTATTATTATTATTATTATTATTATTATTTATTAAAAAATATAAGCAATTTGAATATGTTACGTATAGCACAATGCCCTGCGATATTACTGTAGCAACATACGGTTCAGAGTAAGTAGGTTCAGTCAAGATACTTCTACTATACTACGTCAGTTTAATCATGTTTAATAAAACATTGTATATGACATTTAAGTTTGGTATAAAAGAATGGCTGAAATGTACACATTGTAGTGACTACATTATGGGTTCATGTTCTCCTCTTACTGTTGGTTGTGTAGTGGGAGGGAACCAGTTCTGGCACTAGGGGCAGAGGGGAAGATTATTAACGTTGCACCTTCCTGTTTAGAGACAAGAGTTTTGGTGATCTATTTTCTGGTCCTGTACTGAGAGTACAAGTTGTTATTTTGATTAAACAGTTATCATTACGTTGCCTACGTCTTTCCTTTTTCCTCCGGCACTACACTGGTGACCCCCGACGTGGATTTTTGTTAACGTAATTGTGTACAAAAACCAGCGAGCGAACATTACAATCCTGCAAAATGTCCGGGCGAGGAAGACGTTCAAACCAGCGGCAGCCATCACCATCCCCTGTCAGGGTAACGCGTGGTGCGCACACTCCCACTCTCAAGCTACCAGAGTTCTGGGACTCAACGCCTGCTGCATGGTTTGCTATTGTAGAGGCACATTTCAACAAAAGTGACATCGATGACGACGACGACCGGTACAACCATGCTGTGGCAATGTTGGGCAGCTCCACCGCAGCTCGAGTGGTAGGTTTTTTGTCTGCTCCCCCGACGACGAACAAATATGAGCGCCTCAAGGCCCTGCTTCTAGAGACATTTGAACTGTCCACTGCGGAGAGGGTGCGGCGCCTATTTGCCATGTCGGACTTGGGTGACGAGAGGCCTTCTGCGCGCATGGAGAGGATGCTAAACCTGCTCGGTACAGAAGACCCCATGATCCTCTTCACAGAGCTGTTCATGCGCACATTGCCAGCTCAAGTTAGGATGGCGCTGGCCAACACCGCCATCATGGAGCCCCGCGCCCTGGCCAGGGAGGCGGACCGGTTCGTCTTGGCCATGCCTCAACGGTCCCCCGACCTGCTCGCTCCCGCGGCCGCCCCGCCACCCGACCGTCGCAGGAGAGCGAAGGATGACGCCAGACCTTCTGGCCAGCAGGGTAACGCTGCGGGCCATTGTTTCTACCACGCCACTTTTGGCGCCAAGGCCAAACGGTGCCGCTCACCCTGCACCTTCGGACCGACGGGAAACGGCGGGGCCGGCACTCAGTAGTGGCCCTGAGCGCTGGCGTCAACAACAGGCTGCTCTTCATACAAGACACCGCCTCTGGTCGCAGTTTCCTTTGTGACACAGGTGCCCAGTGGAGCATCATTCCGGCAGAGAGATCGGATGTGGCGAAGGAGGAGCGTGGTCCGCAGTTGGCAGGCGCGGACGGCACACCTATCTGCTCTTATGGCACTAGGGCGGTGGACGTGTGCTTCGGAGGGCAATGCTTTTCGTGGGATTTTGTCATAGCGGCTGTCACATTTCCCCTCCTTGGTGCGGATTTTCTGTGCGCCCACAACCTGTTGGTGGACGTGGGGAACAGGCGCCTGGTCAACTCACAGACTTTCGCTTCCTTCGCCTGTACGCAGGGGGAGGCGGTCTACAGCGGGTGGTCCAATACGCTCGCCGAAAGTGACCAGTACCTTCGGCTGCTCGCCGAATTCCCCGACCTTACCAAGCCCACCTTCTCCGCGCCCACGGTGAAACACGGAGTGGAGCACCACATCGAGACCGAGGGGCCTCCCCTCCACGCCAGGGCCAGGCGCCTCAACCCGGAGAAGCTGGCCATCGCCAGGGCGGAGTTTGCGCATATGGAGCAGGTGGGCATCGTTCGGCGCTCGAGCAGCCCCTGGGCGTCTCCCCTGCACATCGTCCCTAAGTCAGACGGCGGGTGGCGCCCATGTGGGGACTACCGCCGCCTCAACGACGCGTCCAAGCCTGACCGCTACCCGGTCCCACATGTCCAGGACTTTTCAGCGAACCTGGCAGGCAAACGCTTCTTCTCCAAAGTGGACCTGGTACGGGGGTACCATCAGGTGCCGGTGCACCCCGAGGACGTCCCTAAGACGGCCGTAATCACGCCATTTGGACTCTTCGAGTTTCTGCGGATGCCGTTCGGCCTGAAGAACGCGGCGCAGACCTTCCAACGCCTCATGCACTCGGTGCTCCGGGACCTACCATTCCTCTTCGTCTACTTGGATGACATCCTCGTCGCAAGCACCACGGAGGAGGAGCACCTGTCCCACCTCCGGGCCCTTTTCACACGGCTCAGCCAACATGGGCTGATTGTCAATCCGGCGAAGTGTGAGTTCGGACGGAACACCATCGACTTTCTCGGGCACCGGGTCTCCGCAGAGGGGGTGACCCCCCTCCCCTCGAAGGTGGAAGCTGTCGCTGCTTTCCCGCGCCCCAGCACAATCAGCGAGCTCAAGGGGTTCATCGGGATGGTAACCTTCTACTATCGCTTCCTCCACCACATCGCTCACATCCTGCGGCCTCTGTACGATGCCCAGAAGGGCAAGACTCTGAAGCAGCCGGTGGACTGGACGGCGGAGCGTGTCAAAGCCTTTCAGGACACCAAGGCGGCCCTGGCCCGCGCTGCCATGTTGGCCCACCCCTCGCCCTCGGCACCCACTGCTCTCACCACGGACGCCTCTGACTTTGCTGTGGGAGCGGTGTACGAACAGTGGGTTGGGGACGCCTGGCAGCCTCTTGCATTCTTCAGCCGCCAGCTGTCTCCCAGAGAGCAAAGGTACAGCACATTCGACAGGGAGCTCCTCGGGCTGTGGCTTGCTGTCAGACACTTCCGTTTTTTACTTGAGGGCCGCGAGTTTACGGCCTACGTGGACCACAAGCCACTCACGCACGCCATGTCCAAGGTGGCGGAGCCGTGGTCCGACCGCCAACAGCGCCAGCTCGCCTACATATCCGAGTTCACCACAGACATCCAGCACGTTGCTGGGAAGTCCAACCAGGTCGCGGATTGTCTCTCCAGGGCGGTGGTTGGTGCGGTCCAACTGGGTTTGGACTACGCGCGCATGGCTGCAGACCAGGCCGCCGACCCCGCCGTCCAGGCTCTCAAGTTGTCGGACACAGGACTGCGCCTAGAAGAGGTGGTTTTCGGTGACGCAGGGGCCACGCTCCTGTGCGACGTCTCCATGGGTCAGCCACGACCGGTGGTCCCCGCCAACTGGAGGCGCCCCGCCTTCGAGGCGATACACGGCTTGTCTCACCCTGGTAGGAAACCGTCCTCACGGCTGGTGTCAGAGAAATTCGTCTGGCATGGGCTCAAGAGGGATGTGAGGGCCTGGGTAGACACGTGCATCGCCTGCCAGCGCGCCAAGGTGCATCGACACGTCAAGGCCCCCCTGGAGCAGTTCTCTGTGCCTGAGCGGAGGTTCGATCATGTAAACGTGGACCTGGTAGGGCCGCTGCCCCCCTCGCACGGATACACCTATCTCTTTACCATGGTGGACAGGACGACTCGCTGGCCGGAGGCAGTTCCGCTCTCCTCAACGACAGCCCCCGACCTGGCCCGGGCGTTCATCGCGGTGTGGGTCTCCCGCTACGGCACCCCTGCTGATCTCTCCTCTGACCGTGGCTCACAGTTTACTTCAGAGCTGTGGGCAGCGGTGGCGGAGAATCTGGGGGTCAAGCTCCACCGCACGACCGCCTATCACCCGCAGGCGAACGGGCTCTGTGAGCGTTTCCATCGATCCATGAAGGCCGCCCTTCGAGCCAGCCTCACGGACAGCGACTGGCTTGACAAGCTGCCGTGGGTCATGCTGGGGCTCAGGACAGCGCCTAAGGAGGACCTCCAGTCGTCGTCCGCTGAGCTGGTGTTTGGACAGCCGCTGCGGGTCCCCGGTGACTTCATTCCCAAGTCAACGGAGCCCTGGTCCGCCGCCGCTCAGCGCGCCTCCCTGCTGGACAGCGCCAGGACCTTCGTCCCGGTCCCGACTACGCAGCATGGTGTCCCTACTTCGAGGGTGCCCCCGGAGCTGCACTCAGCGAGGTTCGTTTTCATTCGTCATGATGGCCACAGGACTCCACTACGTCCTCCTTATGACGGGCCTTTCCGTGTCATCGAGGCCGGAGCCAAGAACTTCATGGTTGACATGGGGGGTAGGCCTGAGTGTGTGTCCGTTGATCGCCTCAAACCGGCCCACTTGGACCTTGAACTGCCCCTGGACTTGGCCCTGCCACCGCGCAGAGGCCGGCCTCCAGTCCTACCTCCCCTGCCGCGCCCTGGACATTCCCCCCTCCGACCCCGACAACCCCCCGCAGCTCGCGAGCCCCCGGTCGTCACTGCCCCCCGTCCTTCCCTGCAGGAGGACGTGGTGGCCGATGTCACACCTCCTCCCGCACCTCCTGACTTTACCTACGATCGTAGGGGCCGGGCCATACGCCCTCCTCGCCGTGAGGATTTCCAATATTGAGGTGAACACTGGGGGGGCTGGTGTAGTGACTACATTATGGGTTCATGTTCTCCTCTTACTGTTGGTTGTGTAGTGGGAGGGAACCAGTTCTGGCACTAGGGGCAGAGGGGAAGATTATTAACGTTGCACCTTCCTGTTTAGAGACAAGAGTTTTGGTGATCTATTTTCTGGTCCTGTACTGAGAGTACAAGTTGTTATTTTGATTAAACAGTTATCATTACGTTGCCTACGTCTTTCCTTTTTCCTCCGGCACTACAACATCCTAATATTCAAAATAACCTAAGCAAGGAGCCCATACGGAGCGGTGGAGCATGGGGTGATGGGTGGGACGACCAACAAGTGAAACTCTCATAGTCAGTGGTGTTCCAGTGTTGAACCGTGGTGGAGTGTTACATACAAGCCTTTTAAGCCTCGTCCCAGAAACATGATGTTTTGAATATGTTTGAATCTGTCAGCTGTCTGTCCGCCGCTCAACTTGAAGTGTCCCGCTTGAACTTCTGTAAACTCCTAACTACTACTATGTAAACTACTCACATAAGAGAGCAAGCTAGTAAGTGTAGGTGAGTGAGTAAGTAAGTAACTAAGTATACATACATACCTATATACATACATACATACCTACCTACCTACCTACCTATCTATCTATCTACCTACCTACCTACCTACATACCTACCTACATACCTATCTACCTACCTACCTACCTACATACCTACATACAGTACCTACCTACCTACCATACAGTACATGCATGCATACATACATACATACATACATACATACATACATACATACATACAGTACATGCATACATACATAGACACAGACAGACAGACAGACAGACAGACATGCATGTACTGTGCATGCCCTCTCATAGACATACATACTGTACATCAACATACACAGACATATAGCTGTGTATACAAACATAGACGTACATCTGTCTTCGTGCAGCAGATTCCAGCATCAACACACTCCTGATCTTTTCATTCCAAGACTAATCCACCATTACGATAATGAAACCCATAATCTAATCATCCCACGCTCCCCTAAAAGGATGATCTGCATGGATGAGAGATTAATAAAGAAATAATAATAATAATGAAAAAAAAAAAACATTCCCACCAAAATAAACCATTCGAATTTGGGTCACACACACTCTGTGGAATATAAAATATTGTGGCAATGATCAGAATCGCTTTTATTACATCTTACTGTAGTACTCAAGAGTACAATTATTTGTCTTTGGTTCCTCGACATTGACATTGAAGCGTTCAGACGCAAAAAAATAAATAAAACAATAATAAAACAGTAATAATAAGTGAGCTAAGTAAGTAAAAAAGTAAGCCTACATTAATAAGGAAATAAAGTGGCTTTTGGGTATAGTGGTAGGCCTAACTTTACAGTGGCTTCAATAATGCTGTGCAGAATACAATGATATGAAATGAAATATAATATAATACAGTACGGAATTAGTCCAATAGTATACAAGTAATCCACTAGTGTGCAGTCGTTATACTGCTATAATGATATGTGCATTTAATACATACATTTTTGTATTGCATTTGCATTTTGGGTGTGGGGTTGGTTGGGGGGTGGCAGACTTTTGTATTCTTCCAGTACATTTCTCCAGGAGCCTGATTGCTTAAGGGAAATAGCTGTTTGTCAGCTTCTGGGTTTTAGCCCCAAGGCTTCGGTACCATTTCCAGTTCCTGTATCAGGCAGTAATGCAACCCGCCAGGATGCTCTTGGTTGTGCCTCTAGGATCTTAGGCCCAAAGCCAAACTTCATATTTTTTGTTTCGCTTTTTTCACCACCTGGTTGGTGTTTTCATCCCAGATGAGGTTGTTGGTGATGTGAACCCCCAGGAACTTGATGCTGTTGACCCTCTCCACAGCAGACCCGTGATGGCTGCCTCTTCTGCGATGGTTATTAACCTGGCTGTACTGAGCCAGGCCGTTGACCTCACTTTTGTAGGCCGCCTCGTCGCCGTCGGTGATCCGGCCAATCACTGTCGTGTCGTCGGTGAACATGATCACATGAACATGAACATGAACATGAACATGATCACCGGGTTGGAGCTGTGAGTGGCCACGCAGTCGTGGGGGTACAGGGAGGAGGGGGCTTAGTACACAGCCTTGGGGGGCTCCTGTGCTGATGGTTAGAGGGGCCCAACTTCACCACATGTTTATGGTCCGACAGGAAGTCTAGGATCCAGTTAGATAGGCTGGGGTCGATGCCTAGGTCCCTAAGCTAGGTCCCTGAGCTGGCTGTCGAGTCTGGAAGGGACTATGGTGTAGATATGTGCTTTCTACCACCCAGTATCCTTACATTTTCAAAATCACATCAACATAGATTTGAATGAAGCTATATTGCAGTTTTTCTGTGTAGGAGGCAGGCTAATTTACCAGAGGCGCCATCTAGTGATCTTTGTGTGTAAGTAGCAGCTTCCCATTCTAAATACTATGGTCATTTGACCCCCGAGGGGGCTCTATGAGTAGGTGAACATAGCACGGCTCTCCTAGTGTTAAGGGTAAGCATATCACTGATAGTGTATGTTGCCGATATACTGCATACATGTGTTTACATACAAGTACTTTATTGGTACCCCCAAAGCGATTCCCTCTTCATCTCTGCTTTCATACATACCTTCAGCTGTGTCTTCAGCTGTGCTTAGCCACAGCCAAACACACAAAGAGGAGTTGATTGCCACAAGAATAGTGGCTCTTCTCCCAATGCTCTATTAAGTGGAAGCCATGCTACTTACTAGGAGGACAATAGTCAGGCAGATGCAGGGTTCATCCCTGTACATAATGGACATGTCAATGCTCCTAGGCAAACACAAACCCACCGCTTCCAGAAGTGACCATTTAAAATGTTAACAATTGTATAATTGTGAACATTTCCCAGTAATAAAAAAAAAAAAAAGGCTTAAGATATTACCATGGTAATCCCCAATTACTGGCAACACCGGTATTTTTACTTGCAAGCTATCGTGACACACAGACACAAACTCACACATCTCCACGTGTACACACTGAGGTGTAATATCTTCATGGTTGTGTAGAGAAGAGGAGCCAATTAGCAACCATCCAGATGCTGCTCAAATAATCTCTGCATTGGAGGAGTATCTGGATGGGAACAGGCCAAACACACACACACACACACACACACACACACACACACGCAACTGCACTCCGCTTCTCTCTCTCTGTGATGTCGCCTTGCATTTACACAACTGGTAATCAACATGTAACAATACATACATTTCCCAAAACTTCCAGCTTCCCCTATTGTTTCAGTGTTTTAATTGGACAATCTCTAACTAGGTTTCACTTTCTCCAATAAGCCAACTTTAGTTCTACTCAGAACTGCAACACTTATTACCATCCAATCAACATTGGAAATGCGTAGTGACCGAATGGGACCTCCTGGTAGTCCAAAAGTGTGATTTGTTAAAAAATGTGTAATATTAGTATTGAGATATCACATCTAACAGCTGTTATGCTAATGCGGGGGGAGCAGGGGCTGTCCGTCAGCGTCTCTGATTGATGGTGGCTTGCCATTTGAAGGGCAGCCATTACTATTTCAAACGCTTACGCTGGCCTGAGAGAAATGAACACACAGGCTACATAACGGGACGTGAGGGTCAGAGGTTAGTGGCTGTGTGCATTTTAACAGTGTTTCTTTAAGATGTCAGAAAGATGAACTGGTGAAGTGTCTGAAGGTTCAATGTTATGTTGGTTGGATGAATCACATGTCAGATTTTGATGGCCCGGTTTTCACATGGGGGGCATTCTATCAATGTTGCTAAAGGAAACAATCCAGGTTTATGTTTGATAAGCCTAGATTTTCCTTTACCAACGTTGATAGAATTACGTCCCTGGATCTGTTTGAGTGTAAATACAGTACATGCACACGGAGACACACAGACACAGACACACAGACACAGACACACACACACAAACTGCGTGTACAAAGATTTGTACTTCAACTACACTTCATCTCACTACATCATATTCCTAATAGTTTCTGTTCTCTTGCAGCGTGTGTCTCTGTGGGAGAGATGCTGTTCACCCTAGCATAACATGCCTATTAACACAGAAGACCATGACTTGTTTTGGAGCAACATTGAGGGCCACTAGAGAGTTCATGACAGAATAATGCTCTCCGGAGGTCGTTTGGAGAAAATTGATCTCTCTCTCTCTCTCTCTCTCTCTCTCTCTCTCTCTCTCTGTGTCTCTCTCTCTCTCTGTGTCTCTCTCTCTCTCAGTCTGTGTCTCTCTCTCTCTCTCAGTCTGTGTGTCTCTCTCTCTCTGTCTCTCTCTCTCTCTGTCTTTCTCTCTCTCTCTGTGTGTCTCTCTCTCTCTCTGTGTCTCTCTCTCTCTCTTTCTCTCTCTCTCTGTGTCTCTCTCTCTCTCTGTCTCTCTCTCTCTCTCTCTCTCTCTGTGTCTCTCTCTCTCTGTCTCTCTCTCTCTCTCTCTCTCCCTCACACACACAGACACATACATACCTCACATTGCTGTCGTTATGACTGGGTATCCTATCTGAGCCTACCTCCTGCTCTGCGGAACATCACTTTATTTGACCCTTTCATAATCTCCAGGATGCGTCACAGAGTGTCGTCGGGTATAGCAGCCGTCTGAGAGCGTTAGGGGCAGGCTGGTGGAGTAATGCATGGAATGGAATGAGGAATGCTATCAAACACGTATCAAACACAATGCCCCCCATTGCTACTTTCACCAGCCTCATCCGGCGCAACCGGCAAATAGACCTGATAAAGAAAGCTATACTCTATGGTGTTGACTATAGAGGCTTGTTTTTTTAATTTATCGACAAGTGTAGGCAAAAGTGTACAGCATGGAGCAGAAGTTTGGACTGTACATAGCTTATTGTCAAGCGTACTGGAGGGGTTGTTAGGAAATGATATGAGATGACAATAAAGTTGAGGTCATTGTTTTGGCTGCGTGAAGGTTCAGACAGACAGACAGCGCTTGCCGTGGGCTTGCAGTAGTTATATGGGACATGCATACATACACACTCCTTGGGAACACCACTGGCAGTACACATTATTCATGTAGGGAGACTTCCAGAGCAGCATGGGGGAACTTAGAGAGATGCAGTACCCAGCTCTGAGGCATCTGCTTGGGGCTGAGATGCTCTGAGGGGACCCTTGGGGGGCTTAGAGGTCCATCAACTGCCAAGCTTATGGGAGTTCGGTCTATCATAGTACATTTTAATGGGAGAAAAAAACGTCAAGATCAGAGTGGAGAGAGCAGTGAGTCAGGGTAAGGCCTCTAGATACGACCCCTTATCAAACTCAACAGACCACTGTCAGTTTATCAGTGTGTGTGTGTGTGTGTGTGTGTGTTGTGTTACACAACACATCTCTCATAGTGTCAAAAATAGTCACAACAGCGATAGGAGTCCGCATTCCATAAGTGTGGGAACATCGGTACAATGTTGGACAACGGTCTTCATTTCACACTGAACACTGGGTCAACATAGTCACCACATTGATAACGAGTCTGCGTCACTACTGCGTCACTACTGCGTCACTACTGAGTCACTACTAACGTCTTCAAACCGAAGGATGCTGTTGTGTTGAGTGGCATGAAAAAAAATAGGTACAACGAGTTTCGATGTTCTGTTACCTTCGCCTGTTCTGGATTCTTTTATACCCTCTGAAATGTTGAAGGTAATCTTTCTCTCCTTCCCTCTCTGTGTACGGTCCCTACCCAAGGCTGGAAATAGCAGCTTGTTAGTGATGTGGGCCCCTCTTCTCCTGTTCTCTCTCTTCTCTGACCCCCCTGTGCCCCTGTGAGCTCTTGACCCTAACCCACAGTAACGGTACTTCAGGGCACGGGCGTGGGTTGCTTGGGTGCCAGGCGGCCTACATTTTGGGGGCGTTGTGATACCGGGGCGTAGGTGGAGATGGTGCTCAGCCATTCTCTCCCAGCGCTCCCTGCTCTTTGATCTTTAATGGAGCAATGCCAGGCAGCGCTTTCTCTCTACTCTCTCTCTCTCCCTCTCTCTCTCTCTCTCTCTCTCTCCCTCTCTCTCTCTCTCTCTCTCTCTTTCTCTCTCTCTCTCCCTCTCCCTCTCCCTCTCTCTCTCTCTCTCTCTCTCTCTCAGGCTTTCACAAACACAACCTCTGCACCCTGAGAGGGGACGGAAAATGAATGAAAACAAGGCTCTCTCCTTCCCTTTCTCTGGCACACACACACAGAAACACAGACACACACGCACACACAAACACAATATATATATATATATATAAGGGCCCCGGCAGTAACATAGAGAGGGGGGAAATAAAAAAATAAAATAAATAAAAGTAAAGGTCTCCAAGCCTTTGAGTAGACATTTCCTCCACATAGTAAACAACTCAGTTGGAACAACTCCCCTCAGATAGTGTTATGAAAGATAGTTGTCTGCAGATATCGAGGAATCTCATACTCTACCATACTATAGGGACGTGTTTTTTTGATGGTTTTGATACAGTTTTGATACATTTACATACTGAAACTGCTCCTAGTGACATTAAATGTCACTTACATTTATGTTTGAAATGTATCTTAAAGGTCATGTTAAATTGTAACTAACTGTGACAGAATATGACAAACGATACCCCATGAATTCTTACCCTGTCCTTGACTCTATCCTTTGTTCACCTGTGACCTCACCTCTGTCCCTCAACGGATCCTGTAGCTGGGTTGGCTGTCAAAGCTACATCGTAGTCTGTACTGAGGTCATTGCCTTGCTATAACCTGCTGCTGAAAAGACCATATGAAAAAGCAAATGCATTAGGCCTGTCACAAAACATTTCAAAAATGAGAACAATAAGCTTGTAAGACATTGCTTATCAGAGTGGGAGAATACCTGGTTCTCCCAGTGAAACAAAGCACGGAGCTCCGCCGATCGTGATTTCCTAACCACTGCTGTCCAGCACTCACAGGGTTAAATGAGGTGCAATAACCCAAGGCCAAACACGTGTTGGAAGAGGATACTGTTTTGTTTCTTGCCTTGACCTGACTGGATTTGGTACCTTGAAGACATCATTCTAGATTAGCAATTTATTTTCTTATTTCATATTTAAACGGCCTGTTCATTTCCCAAAGGTAATCACAATGTAAATTATTGTTGCCAAATATAGTGCTTCAGGATGCAGTGAAAATTATTGATAGAAGTCTTCGAAAACCCCAACTGCATACCTAATGTGTCTTTCAGAGACACACTTTACCTACCATAAGGAACAGATGAAGGTTATAGCTAGGTTGAACTTTAGTCACAGGATTAAAGACAATGATTAAGCAACAACGTGTGTATTTTGGCTATTCGTAAGAGAGAGAAGTTGTTTTGAGCCAGCGCTTACAGTATGGTTGAAGTTGAGTCTATAATGTTTCCCTCCAGACCCTGGTGTTTCTTGTGATGCATTGTTTCCACCACCCGAGGTGATCCTGAAGACTTGGAGAGAGCAGGGAGGAACAAACTATTGACTGTTTTGTGCATTTCCCGGTGAGTTTCCCCCTCAAACCAGCCAGACTTCTCGTAACAATACAACAATACATCTGTCAATCATTTTCATGTTTTCTCCAGCAGATTTCTCGGTAACATGAATTTGACACTAACAAAGGAGTTGTGTGGTTGAATATGAGACATTTATTTTGTTTGAAAATGTACATGAAACTAGTTACGGGGTATGTGTGAACGTGACTGACCAGGGAAATTCGAGCAGGCATTTTCCCTGGTCGGGACCATGTATGATTCTATGGAATGTACCGGGTCGTCTTATATGTGAACAGAAGCCTGAACATTCCCCGGTCCGGTACGCAAAGGGTTACGTATGTCTGACACAACTTTTGGTTCTCTCTGCTGATGTTAGGGAGTTGGCTAGTTAACCCACATCAGCCAAAGTAGTGATACATATAATTTTACAACTGTATACTGAATGAATGAATTAATGAATGAATGGTCTTTATTGTCATTGATATAGTACAGGTACCAAACAACGAAATTTGGGAGGGGGGGCTCCCCTGGTGCTAGGAAAGAAAAAAAACTAAAGAAAAACAAGAAGGGAAAGGAGCTGGTTTACATAGATAAAGGCTATGTACACTATCCACTATACTATACTGTACAAATAAAACACTGTGCTGTACTCTATGCTATGCTATACCTATTCTCCTATTCTTCCTATTCTCTGCAACCTTATGTACCCTAGGGTTGTCATATTGCACATAGTGTTATTGCACATTCATTTAAAGTGTCGCAGTTTGCAGGCTTGAAATGTACACATTTGTGCCTCAGCACTACACCTGATTTTCAATCCAGCAGCTGCCATCAATCCGTCCAGACTGTCCAGTCTGTAGTCTGCAGTCTGTAGTCTCCAGTCAAAGTAGTCATACTACTTTGTTTCCAATCATAGTTAGCTAGACTACTTACTTAGCTAGCTTATTTACTTATCAAATGTTCATTTTGTGATATAGACGCATTACGGATTACTGCACACACACCATCTCCTTCCTTAAATATAATTCCACAACTGGACACTACTTCATTTCCAATCATAGAGGTATGATAGGTACCTAGGAGGTATGATATATGGTAAATGGTAAATGTTAAATGGACTGCACTTATATAGCGCCTTTATCCAAAGAGCTTTACAACGGCCTCTCATTCACCCATTCACACACACATTCACACACCAATGGCGGCAAGCTACCATGCAAGGCGCCAGCCCGCTCACTGGGAGCAATTTGGGGTTCAGTGTCTTGCCCAAGGACACTTCGACATGTGGCCAGCCGGGGCCCGAACCGCCGATCTGCCAACCTTACGATCCTTAGCTCTACCTCCTGCGCCACAGCCGCCCCAACAATGGCATATATATATATATATATATATATATATATGGTATATGGCAGTCTCCTGCGCCTGTCTCGTTCGAATCACGTCTACTACGTTCCAGTTCTGCATCCAGTTGAATGCGTGATGTAAGCCAATATGATTCCACAACTGGATAGTATGTCGTTTCCAATCATAGTTAGCTAGATTACTTAGCTAGCTTACTCACTTATCAAATGTACATTTTGTGATATAGACGCATTACGGAGCAGTACACACACACCATCTCCCAGCTGTACTGCATCGCGCAGTCAGAGCGCATAGCAATATGTTTAATTGAGTTAACTCGTATTATGCTTACCATCACCAAGTTCTCCCATACCGTGCTTTTGTACTAGTATAGTATGTTTATATCAACGGTAATCAAGTGAACGAAAAGGCAAGCGAACTTGGTGATGGTAAGCGTAATACGAGTTGACTCGCTGTTATATTAACGTGAAAGATATGATGATGAATACATAAAACGGAAGTATGATATATGGCAGATATATACATATACATGTATATGGCATATGGCAGTCTCAAGCGCCTGTCTCGTACCAATTCTGCATCCAGTTGAATAGGTGAGCAGACCCTGGGTCGGAACCATGTGTGAAAGGGAGCAACCCGGTAATTGTCGGCATTTAGCTCATGTGTGAATGGCGAAAATCACTGGCGGACCATATATTGTCAATGCTTCTTAAAGTGACTCCAATCCAAAGTAACTGAAGGTTTACATTGTGCTTTTGTAACATAACAAGTAACAGTTCCATAGAGTAGCCTAGCCACACAATGGGAGGGCACAGTACACATCGCCCGCCTACACCCAAACCTCACACAAATACCCCCAAAAGTCTCCAAATTTCTGTGCCTTTTTTGGGCCGTTCTCTGAGATGGAAACACAGAAGTGTGTGGCCGCTGTATTTCGGGCTACTGACAAACATTGCTGTTTTTTGCTTATTTTATTGTTATTTTGTGTTATTTTACCCTGTACAGTAGCTAGCTTTCTTAGATATGACAGAGAGACACATAAGAGATATGATGACCACTTACCACAAACCAGACTTTTTACACTGGGACTCGATGCTTTCTCCAGACACCGACCAAACAATAGGACTACTTCCACGCTGTAAACGCTGTAGGCAGCGGCCCAGAGGGCGCAGAGCCGGTGTCCAGGTGAGGCTGAATTGACGTGAAAACAAAACTCTGCTCACCAGCGTTCTACTAGCCAATGTTCAATCACTGGACAACAAGCTGTGCGACATTTTTACATTTTTGGCATTTAGCAGACGCCTTAATCCAAAGCGACTTACAATCAATACATTTGAATACTAAGCATGTGAATCAGCAATCCACCATTCGTTGCAGGAAGAGTAATCTAGCTCGGGCCCGGGGCCATTGATAGAAGGAAAAACCTTCTCCCTATCACCTTCTTCTAAAACCTTTTTATTTTTATTTTTTTTTATTTTTTTACTGGAGAAACTGAGAAACAGTACAAGGGGGGCAATAGAAGTTCTTAGGGACACAGTAGAGGGGAAAGCGGGTGTCTTTAGGAGACGTAGTGGTGAGGGTCAGAAGATGTCTCAGGAGGAGCAGTTAAGATGTAACCTGAAGAGATCGGTCTTCAGTCTACGACGGAAGATGGGTAGTGACTCTGCCGTTCTGACAGCCGTGGGGAGCTCATTCCACCAGCGGGGAGCCAGTGTTTTGAAGAGACGTGATCGGGCAGCCCGACTGCTGTGTAGAGGAGGTGGGGCCAGTCGGCCAGCCGAGGTGGAGGAGCGGAGTGAGCGGGCAGGGGTTTGGGGGGGTTACCATTTCCTTCAGGTAGGCAGGGGCTGTCCCTTTAGCTGCCTGGTATGCAAGCACCAGGGTATTGAATCTGATGCGAGCTGCTATCGGGAGCCAGTGCATGGTGCGAAGGAGAGGGGTGACATGAGAGTATTTGAGGAGGTTGAATACCAGCCGGGCAGCAGCATTCTGGATG
Organism: Nansenia antarctica; assembly: GCF_963989245.1. Lineage (NCBI taxonomy): Eukaryota > Metazoa > Chordata > Actinopteri > Argentiniformes > Microstomatidae > Nansenia > Nansenia antarctica. The sequence goes on from NC_137688.1 coordinate 28,481,556, forward strand.
AGCTGCAGAGGTCTAATGGCTGAAGCGGGGAGCCCAGCCAGGAGTACATTGCAGTAATCCAGGCGGGAGATGACCAGTGCCTGGGTCAGGAGTTGCGCTGCCTCTCTGGTAAGGAATGGTCGTATCCTTCTGATGTTGTAGAGGAAGAATCTGCAGGAGCGAGCCGTTGCTGCAATGTTCTCCGCACAGGATAGTCGGTTGTCCAGGATCACTCCAAGGTTCTTGGCTGTCAGGGAGGGGGTTACAGTAGAGTTCTCCACTGTGATAGAGAAGTCTTGGAGAGGGCAGGCTTTCCCGGGATGAAGAGGAGCTCGGTCTTGTTAAGATTGACCTTGAGATGGTGGTCAGCCATCCAAGTTGAAATGTCAGCGAGACATGCTGAGATACGGGTTGCCACGTGTGCGAGCTAAGAGCAAGGTTCTCCTACCAGCGAGAGACAAGGGACTGCAAAATCATATGTCTGACGTAGACCATCATGCCATTGTCCCCCCGGGTTTTTCCGTCTGCCACGTGGACAGAGCAACTGAACTGCTCCCCTGCGCTAGAATACCTAGCGCTGCTATGGCGCCCTCACTGGCTGCCTCGAGAGTTCACTGCCGCAGCAATAATAATACATTAGACTTATATAGCGCTTTTCTAGACACTCAAAGACGCTTTACAAACTGAAAAGATCGAGTAGTAATAATAAAAAGAAACAAGAAATAAATAGAGAAAGAAAGTATAGGGGTCTAATTAAGGTAGTGCTGGGGACACCTGGGAAGGGGAGGGGGAGAGGTTTAGCTTGAAGAGGTGGGTTTTGAGGGCCTGTTTAAATGTTGGGAGGGTGTTGGCCTGTCTGATGTGGTTGGGGAGGGCGTTCCAGAGGGACGGGGCTGCGGCTAAAAAGGCCCTATCACCCCAGGTCCGGAGCTTGGTCCTTGGGTGGTTTGGTCGTCAGACCTGAGCCAACGGGAGGGGGTGTGGAGGGGGACGAGGTCGGCAAGGTAGGAGGGGGCCAGATTGTTGATGGCTTTGTAAGTGGTGAGTAGGATTTTTAATTGGATCCTGTATTTGACCGATGACTCACACTGAATGTGGCAAGGGCTTTTCAAACAATTTCAGACTTCAAAGGGAGACCTAATGTAGCTGGCTCTCTCCCGGATGAGCTGAATAGCTTCTACGCCTGCTTGGTGAACAACAACATCAACCTGCCTGAGAGGGCCTGAGCGGGCACGCACCACAGTCAGCACTGACCGGTCATCAGCAAAGCAGACATGCGCAGACAGCTCAGGCGTGTCAACATCCGCAAGGCGCCTGGTCCAGACGGTATCCCAGGCTGGGTGCTCAAACCGTACACGCCGCAGCTGGCTGGTGTGTTCACGCACATACTCAGTCTCTCCCTCTCCACAGGTATAGTTCCCTCCTGCTTCAAGTCAGCCATCATTGTCCCTGTTGCTCTCACTTCCGAAGTGAGCAAATGCTGTGAGAAGCTGCCTATCAGCAAAACAGATCCACCGATGACCCCATTGCCACTGCTCTCCACACCGCCCTCACCCACCTGGCGTGACAACTCCCAATGAAAAGGGCTACCTGTAGGCAAAATCATTTTTCTGTTTTTTACATGTGCTTAAACTACAGATTGTAAGCTTTCAAATGATGCATCATACATTGAAATCGGAAACAAATTGAAGACGACATGAGTATTTGAAAGTTGCTACACCTGAAATCACTAAGCACAGAAAATCCCCATCAAACATAATGAATCCCCATCAAACAACAAGAAACGAAGTCATTGTGTTATAGATTACACTTATTTAATGAACGTAAAACTGTTCGGAAAAATAACGAGTGGGTACTTCACATCTTCGAGTTGAATGTTAGCTAAAAAACTAACTTTCAAGACGAATTTCACGTCTTTCTCATTTCCGAGAGGTGTCTGTTTACATCAAATTGTGACACCTATGTGAGGATGCTGTTTGTTCACTACAGTTCAGCATTCAACACCCTTGTCCCGTCCAGGCTCGACACCAAGCTCAGAGACTTAGGCCTTAACCCCGGCCTATGCCACTGGATCTTGGACTTCCTGTTGGACCAGACAACGACGAGACAGCCTACAGGAGAGAGGTCGACCGCCTGGCTCAGTACAGCCAGGAGAACAACTTCTCTCTCAACACTGACAAGACCAAGGAGCTGGTGGTGGACTTATGGAGGAATGGTCGGGAACAGGACCCCATCACCATCAGCCGTAGAGAGGGTCAGCAGTTTTTTTTTCAGGTGAATTTAAATACAAATTAAAAGGAGCATTACATGCTTGAAATACAATTACAATAATTTTGTCCAGTCCATATTTGTTCTGTGTGGAATGATATCAGATTTGGCTTTTTTCTCTGCTTCTTTTGTGTTGTTCCGATGCAAACAAAAGAAATAAACGTGAATACCAAAGCATTTGCAATTGCAACAATTTTAATGGCAATGTTATGTTTGTCCATGACTGTATATGGACTACGGAAACCTTAAGTTCACTGCCACTTTACTTATTATTTATTATCACCAGTGGCACCACAAGTGTATCCTGTCTTACCTGTACTGTTATCACCGTTTTCTTGTAATGCCTATTATTTTTTTGTCACTTTTTTATCTTGAATTATGCTTGAATTATTATTGCCTTATGTCTTGTGCTGCAATGCAATGTCAGGAACCGAAGCCTAAGAATATTACTCTTGTATACTCTTTAAAAGGCTTTGGGCCAAGCACTGGTGCCAAAAAGGACAGTGGAAAAGAGCCATTACTCCATGGGAGTGTGACCTAAAGTCCTCCTACATGACTGTGTCCGTACTCAAGGTCTCCAAGAAATATGTGATATACTGTTGGCCGGGATTTGGCTACAATCGCGGTGATAGAAAAACCTGTGTCAGTTTGGATTCCCACAGCTCCGGAGAGGGATTTGTTCAAGCCAGGATCCCTCCCTGCTTGAGCCTTAAGAGTCTCAGCGTCTGCTGTCCCGGCAACGCTCGCTGTCTCCAAGGAAACCAGGAATTTGCAAGAATAGAACACCAGGAGCATTGTCAAGAGAAATGCAAAACATGTCAAATTAATATATCACGCCTAACACTGGATCACCCTAACCCCCTAACCCTAACTATTAAAACATACTTTCTAACCCTAACTCAATTAAAACATACATTCTAATTATCACCTGAGCTGTCACTGAGTAAATGTTTTTCAAATTGTGCAAAAAACCCCACAATGATAAACTGCTAACTCTTGTATGGTGAAGCAAAACTGAGTTTCATTCTGTTGTGTGTGTGTGTGTCTCAGGACACTAAGAAATAGAGGAATAACTGGATCATATCTTCATATCTTTGTATCGGCCACTCCCCATAACTCCCCATACACATCCACGTTGCTGTCATCACCCTCTTCACACTGTCATTACGCACATTACCCACAATGATCTTCACTTGAATCACCATCTTCCTCATCTTCATCATAATCATCCCTTCTTCTTCTACCGTGATCACCAGCAACGCCACTCTAATCTGCATCACAACAATTTCAGCCCCCCTACAACCTAGCCCCCTCCCCCCCCCAACCCACCCTCAAAGTTCTGCTTTTGTTTGTTTTAAAATTTGAAGAGGCTGTTTCACTTTGACCGTAATGTATCGCTACACTCGCCCCCACTGCGCTGGCTTAATGTGCACTTAGTATGCAGGCAAGGGCCTCATTAAAATGCAAAGTGCGTTCTGGGAAAACGAGCTCCGCCATAAACACGGAACTGTGATTTGCTCCGACTGAGGCCGAGCAAAACGGGAGACAGGAGCTTCCTCTCTTTCTCTCTCCCTCTCTCTCTCTCTCTTTTAGCCGGCGCTCCGCGGAATGATGTCTCAATGCAGAGGGGCCCGGAGTCGACGGACACAGACGGGGGACCAGGAGGGGACGGGATGGTCCCTAAATTATACAGACAGCACAGTGAGGCATTGTTACACTTTTAGCCGAGACTAATCTTCCCTCTTATGTTTCCTTTTTTTTTTTTACTTATTTACGGAGCGCGCGATCCCTGCGCCTTGTCTCGGGATGTTAAATATGTAGGAGACGCTGTCGTGTCGAGTGCTCCCGTCCTGGCTGTGCACTGGTCTGGCCCCTGATGGTAATGGAATGAGAGCTGAGCATTTAGGAAACACAAAAGCGTTTGCTTAGTGATTTAATAAAACAAAGGAGGTACTGTATTCAATTGTGATCTGGGCCATTCTGTCACTTACAGCCAGGGGAACTCATAACTCGTCTGCTTCAGTGAGGTTTATCTACAGTACACACATCCTGAAACTGTCAGTTTCATTAGGAATGGAATGTGGGGTTTTGTCCGGGATCCCACAAAATCAACAACATCAACGCTTGCTCTGTCAGGCTCATCAGATGGGACAGGAGGACTGTTAGATTCAATAAAATAAAAAAATAAAATAACAAGTCGTGACGTTAGAATTATATGGTTCTATCTCCATTTTTGGTCAAAAGTGAGCTTTTTACATAATCTGATCCATTAGGTGTTTATTAGGTAATGCCTGTGTGGTGTTATTGTTAAAAATGTTGACATTTTTGAGTTAGTAATTCATAAAATACAAAGGTTGCATCTCACAAAACATAATGGAATGTAAAAACATTGACGCTCAATATCTCTGAACTACCCTAGACGGAGATAGAACCTTATCATTCTAAGCTCACGAAGTATCCAGTACAGAATAAGTTGTTAAATCACATGAATACAAACCGATCGATTTAACCAATAAAGGGCATGTTTTCATGTTCAATTAGCTTAAATGTCTGAGATGGTTCAGATATCCGATTTCTGTTTATGGTACACTAGTATGTTTTTTGTATCTAAGAGAAAACGCCTAACAGCTACCATTTGAGCAGATAAAAATGTCAAATATCACAGGAATATTTTATTAATTCCGTGTGACGTCTCATGTGCAGACACTGTGCCTGCTCATGCAAATAAATTCATGAATATTTAAGAGGGATGCAAATGAGAATGCATGACAAACAAGGCTTTTAGCTTGACATTTAATTATAAGTGTAGTGGCTTGCAAATGAGTTTACTTTTTTCTCCCTCTTTTTTGTTTTGCTTAACAATATTCCCTGCAACCCATTTTGTGGACCAGATGACATTATGTGGGTCCATGTTATGAATTCAAATATATTTGGTGTGACAGGGGGGGGGGGGGGGATCGGTTGGGGGGTGTGGGGGTGGAGAGAGGGATGGGCGCGGGGGGGGGGGGGGGGGGGGCATTTCTATTCAAAAATACACATCTCATATTTTATACAACAAAGTCGCTCTTGTTTGCTGAGGAGAAGGGAGGCAGAGGAAAGCAGGGTCTGGGTTCGCGGTTCCCTGTGATGTTCTTACGTTGTGATGTTCCCTGACTCTCATTTTTCAACCTTCATCTCCGAGACGACACAGAAATGATTCACCTTGGTGAGTGTTAGGAGAACGACAAGTCCACCCTTACTTTTGTTTCAGGGTTTTTTTCTCCCTCATCTCTCTCTCTCTTTCTTCTCTCTCTCTCTCTCTCTCTCTCCCTCATGGCCTACTTTCCGAGCGGCCCTTATAAGATCTGACTGTTCATTACCACGTTTCAACTGGAGGGCAACTCTGAAGGTTGACCCAAAGCGAAGGTCAAGGAGTCTCCAAAGTCTGGTTCATGCTGTTCTCCCTTTTTTTAGCTCTTTTCCACTTTCTTTTTCTTTTTTTCTTCTGTTCTTTTTTTTCTGTTCTTTTTTCTCTCCTTTATCACGGCCACTTTTGGCCCTCAGATTCTCTTCAAGGCCGGCTGAGGATGAAAACGCCATACTCCTGTAATACTGTGAGCTGTATTAGAGTGTTTTACGGTCACTAAGTCGCAGTGTTCAATACTGAAGTCACAGAGTCACAACTCTTCATACAGAGAAGCGAAGTCCATGTGGACCAAACTGTGACTCTTACTCTGTGAGTTTGACATTGCTTTCATACAAAATGCATTCAATGACCACGTTCTCCAAAATCCATAACACTTCTCTCATTCAAACTCATCCACCTGCAAAACACTATGTATTTGCAACACATTTTTTCATTGTTAACATAACTGTGTTCAAAACTCTGAAGAATGTTTGAGTGTGCAGATGCTGTTATTTTGCACTCTATTGATTCTCTTCAGTTCCAGCACCTCAGCAAAGTCTGATAACAGATGAGCGGTGGTATTTTCACTATTTGCAGTAATCATATTGAAATGTCTAGAAAATATTAGCAGAATATATACAATGAAATGAAATAGACTAGATGCATTGTCAGAGAAGACACTAGATGTGACCAGATGCAGACCAGAGGGTGGACCAAAACCCTCAGGAGTGAGACATTTTTGGTGTGATTGCTATTGTACTTTTTTGTTTGAACTTTGCATCTTCCACTTTATTTTAC
>NC_137688.1:28492985-28515485 GCF_963989245.1 Nansenia antarctica
CTCGGGCCCTCTTTAAAATGCTAACCTGCTATTTACACACAATGAACGCTAGTTGACCGCTTGTAAATTAGCCTGCCTCCTACACAGAAAGACGGCAACATAGCTTTATATTAGCTTATCCTGATGTGATTTTGTTTGTTAGTTTATCGGCTCTTAGTTTCTTAGGTTATTTGTGTTATTTAGTTTGTACCTTTCCATTTTTCCATTTAGTAGTTTGTGTAGATTAAGATTACGTTTGGTTGTTTGTTTATTTGATTTAATATTGAGTACAGTTTATTTTCTATTTGTATTGTCACACACTAGCCATAGGAAACAGGCGTAGGTGAGATACCCGTGGGTATACATTCCATCACCTAGGCTCATCTATGTTTTATATATAAGGAGCGGCTGTCATTATGTAGAATTGTCATCACTGGTAGGGTCTCAGTTTATTATTTTGTTTCTTTGGGTTGACACCGCTCATAGTCTGCCTGTTGTCCTATGGCTTGTGTTTTTGTACCTCACCACTATTTTCGTATTAAATCATTGTACTTTAGTTGTTTCGTGTTGTGCCTTTTATTAGTTTTTCCCTCCCACTACAAGTGGCAACATTACACCCTTTATGTTACGGCTCCCCCCCCCCCTACACCCCCTAGATGTAGAACCATAAGATCTGGGAGTTCGTAACACCTCATCTCTAGCAATGGAGAGAAGTAGGAGAGGAGAATGTCTGATCTGCTAACAGTCACCTCAGGTGAAAGGTGACATTACCCCCTCTGGAAATGGGTTAGCTCCTGTTAATGGAACGCTATCCCGCAGATACATCTTATTTGCATCGGGATATTGAACATCAGCGGCTCTGTACGAGACAAAATGTACTCAAGCATTCATTTATGAGAAACAAGTATGGCCAATTAACGCAAAGACACATCGAGACTAGACACACACACATACAAGGGTGCGCACACACACGTGCACGTATGTGCACACACACACACACACACACACAAACACACAACCACACATACACACACACACACACACACACACGCCTTTTCTTCAGAGTTGCCAGACTCAGCAATAAAGCACTCCAAGGCGTGATGTCCAGTGAGAAGTGGTAGATTAGTCACACCTGATCCCCGTGTGCCCCTGGCATCCCAACTCAGGTGCGTTCTTTACTAAACGGCCTCCAGGCCGGCACGCTCCAGAAAGCCAAACACCCAACGACAAGGACAGAATCTCCATTCCACCCCTGGATGTTTTCTGAAAAAAACAAGGTTTTCAGAAAATCGTGAGCTTAGAATTATAAGGCTCTATCTCCGTTTAGGGTAGTTCAGAGATATTGAGCGTCAACGTTTTTACATTCTCAAAAATGTCAACATTTTAAAAATAACTCCACCCAGGCATTAATAAAGACCTAATGGATCAGATTATGTAAAAAACTAAATTTTGACAAAAATGGAGATAGAACCTCATAATTCTAACTTCACGAAATGCTGTTGCATTTTCGAGGGCCGACTTCATGTCTTTACATGTTTTGAGTAACACGTCCATCATCCCTGGCGTTGTCTACTTATTGAGAGAAAAGAAAAAAAAGCTTGGCAGTCGATAACATAGCCTGTCATTCATATCCACAACCGCAGTGGCAAGATTTCCTCACAAACATAAAAAAAAATATTATTTATACAAAATCACAGTCTGGAATGAGCTAATTTGACATTTCTTTTATTTTCTTTCCAATGTCTTAGTCGAGAGTGTTGCATGCTTCATTACTGAAGTGTAAAGAAATTGAGTGTTGTCACTTACGTCGTGCTAATATCTCAAACACTCCATCAATCACCTGGCAGACAGTGTTTTAGCAGAGCGATGCAAGCTGCCATTTCACTTGTTCGCTGTGCTGCCAATCCATTCACATCTGTTACACCATCGCAGGTAGGGACATCAAGCAACTGGAGGAGCAAATCTCTCTGGATGAACCGTTGATTATGTCACTTATTCTCTTGTATGCAGATATCTCTTGATCCGCAGAGGTTATTCACAGGCAGATATACAGTAGCCTAGTTGATTTGTTCTACAGTATATTGTCTGTATACAGTGACATTTTGGGTCTGTTTGTGGGTTTATACACATTTCAACCACTGCCAGGTGCTTCGGCACCTCCGTACACCAGACTGTTATGTTGACTGTGCCACTAAAACTAAAACATGCTCCACCTCACCACTGCCATTACACACCACCACCACCACCACCATTACACCACCACAACCACCACCACCACCACCACCACCATTACACCACCACCACCATCATTACACCACCACCACCATCACCATCACCACCACCATTACACCACCACCACCACCACCAGCACCATTACACCACCACCACCACAACAATTATACACCACCACCACCACCACCATTACACCATCACCACCACCACCACCACCAGTACACCACCACCACCACCACCCATCCCTGTGCCCCACCTCCTGCTGGACCTACTATCTGCCTGCTGCTGGTGTCCAGCTCCACAGCAGGGATATCTCCCCACCATGGCGACAAGCATCTGGTCAGGCGAAGGTTGTCCTGATGATGTCAGCCAACATCCACAACGGTGCTCCAGCCCCGCGCCAGAGCTCCAACTGGCCTGGCCCGACTCCAGCTCCCATACACAGGCTTTGTCCCAACACTTCTGACTGGTCTCCCTCTCCTGCGGTCCACTTTCAAGACCAGGCGTGGCCCACACACAGGCTGTGTACCGATATCTCGTGACGTTAGAATTATATGGTTCTATCTTCATTTTTTACAACATTTTGTTTTTTACATAATCTGATCCATTAGGTGTTTATTAATGCCTGTGTGGTGTTATTTTTTTAAAATGTTGACATTTTTTAGTTAGTAATTAATCAAATACAAAGGTTCCGTCTCACAAACCCTTAACTACCCTAAACGGAGATAGAACCTTATAATTCTAAGCTCACGATCTCTCAGTGGACTCCTGTGCCTTTCTACTATCTTATGCCACAGTCATGACGTGGAGCGGTAGCATAATGGTGTCAGCCATTCAGCTCAAGGACAGCCGTTAGAATAGGAGGCTAGTCTAACAATTGTTCGAGCATAAACAAGCATCATGGTCTCTGACAGGGACATATTGCAGGTGGAAAGAGCGCTAAGCACTGAACTGAGTAGAATCTGCATCTGGCTAGCTGACAATAAACTATCAATACACCTAGGTAAAACTGAAACCATCCTATACGGATCCCCATCTAAACTCAGAAAGGCTGAACATTTTAAAATAAAAGTGGGTAACATTAATATCACAAGAAAAGAGGATATTACATACCTGGGCTCCATCTTAGAGGCAAATCTTTCCGGAGATAAAATGGCAGCAAAAGTAATCAAAAAAGTGAACCATAGAACTAGATTCTTGTACAGGATATCCTCACTTGTCAGTAAAAACACACTGAGGACCCTATCAGGAGCTCTCATTCAATGTCACTTCGACTATGCCGTAACATCATGGTACTATAGAACCACAAAGGCCCATAAAACAAGACTCCAGACAGCCCAAAATAAACTGGTTAGGCTTCTGCTAGGCCTCAACCCTAGGACACATCTAACCGCTGCTCCTTTTTTGAGCCTTGATTGGCTACGAGTAGTTGACAGAGTGCAGCAGCTTGCACTGGGCCTGGTCTTCAAGATACACTACACCACAAAGACACCCAAGTACCTGTCAACATACTTCCAAAAAGTGAACAACGTCCACACATACAACACCAGAGGAAGCTCCACGAACCACGTTCAACCGCGTTGCACCACAAACAAGGGGTTAAACTCGTTTGCAAACTATGCAGTAAAAATGTGGAACGCCCTTCCTATAATCTTAAAGGAGTGCAAAACACTGCCCACCTTCAAAACCACTCTCAAAAAACATTTACAGGAGGCTGCAATCCGTAACTGGACCCTCTAAATCAAAAATCTGATTAAAAGACCCGAACTACCCACTGTACATACTTTGTGTTTTGTCCCCCGCCCCCACCTGTGGTGTATGTCCCCACCTGTCCTACCCGCTGTACATACCTTATGTTTTGTTGTAGTGGTCTTCCCATGATGGATGTATGTTTATCTTGTAGATAGTAATAGTTATTTGTCTGTATTATCTTGTAGATAGTACTAGTTTTTTTTGTCTGTCTTACATGTAACGATGAATTGAGAATCAAGGACCCCAATTGAAATAAGCCAGTGGCTTTCTTGGGTTTTTATCCTGTTAGTTGACCTTGTATGTAATATGTACTTTCATGTACCTACTTCTGCAAATCTTCTAATAAAGTTTTCAATCAATCAATCAATCATCATCTGTCTTGAAAAGTGTCTGTTGTTATTTTGCTCACTATGCTACTCTCTGTATATCCTATCACTGTCAAGTGGAATAGAACAGTCTATCATCAGTATACGCTGTACGGTACCTGCACCTTTGTGTAGCACTGTGACTGCTTGTGCCACTGCTTATGGAAGGTTGTACTTGCGATGACTGTATAGTATAGTTGATTCACCTCTTACGACAAATGTACTTTTTGTAAGTCGCTCTGGATAAGAGCCTCTGCTAAATGATTACATGTAATAGAAAATGTGTAATTCTTAAGGAAAACTTTTAATTTATAAGTTTAATAAGAAATGAGTTTGTTTTTTGTTTTTTTTTCTCTCTCGATTTGTTGGCATTGGACTGGCAAATTATAATAAATATGATGTTTTGTTACTAGAGAATATCATCACACAGCATTGCTCTATATGGAGACTGTCACTGATGTACGGCTTTACCAATGCGTGGAGACAAATAGATTAACGCCTTCTTAACAGCCATGCGCCGTCATACAGAACGTTCAAATAAGAAATATGGATTAATTAGATAAGAGACTCCAAACACCATTTATCATGAAGGGAACCCTTTTTTAATAGGAAATGTGACATGTCAAAGGCAGTGTCACAGTTAATACGTTTCTTTAGTCCAAAAAGTTTGACAATCGCTGTCATCCAGAGTATAATTAGCTATCTTGTCTGATGTTGCTTCTTGTGGGAGGTTAGTACCTGTAGTCACAGTTGAAGGGATGTGGAGACCGGTGGCTTGGCTAGAGTACGCCTCTATGCAGGACATCATTTAATTTGCTAGGCTAGCTATCAGCATGGGGCTATATATCGTACTGGTCCGTCTCACACACCACTCTCCTCTTCTAATTAAGTTAGAACACTACGCTTGATCATTATTATGATTCTTTCTCTGTTTTTTTTCTCTATTTCTGACATGACCTTTCTCTTTCTTCTCCGCTGTGTTGAGCCAGAGCACTCATCATCGTGTGAGTCTGTATTAAGGTTTGGATTATGAAGTAGTAATAGAGGCATTTTTGTGGCATTTACTTGTTTCCTTCCATTTTGCATTCCCTTCATTATTGTTTTCCTTTGTGTTCTGCAGCCTGGAGAATACAGAGAGGAATCGCTCGGAGAGCGTTATTAATGGATTTATTAATCGGAATATGAAAACACCAAAAACCCCAGTGAGTGTCGGAGAAACACGGCTAAACACTCTTGACCTTGGCAGACCAGTGGGTGTCAGGAAACGTTGCCCAACTCTTGCATCTCCGCCTGGCACCCCGCCATCGCTGACGGGGCTCCGAGGGGTTGGCAAGGATCGTACGTGTTTGGGTGAAGATCATTGTGCCATGTTCAAATAAGAACGCCTGCCAAGAAATGTCTCCATGTATTTGCTGTGTCCACACACACGCGCACACACACACACACACACGCACACACGCACACACGCCTGCACACATGCATGCAAACACTCACACACACAAACACACACACACACACACACAGCTAAATCAGCGTGAAAATGCCAAACATCCATTTGAATAGACTGTGAAATCATTCAAAGAGCAACTCGAAGGACTGAAGTTCATTGAGTTCTAGGCATCATATCATGCGATGTTGTCTAAGTTCAATCGCATATTCAAATGAACCGTCAATGAACCATCATCTTGTAATGTTAAGTGACTAGTACGTGCCTAAGCACATTATCACATCGTGCAACGTACAGTCGACCACACGCAATGTTCATCCTTTAGAACATGCTATACAGTACAGCATCTATACTTCCACCAGTACTTTTAGGCAGTGTAATGTCTACGTACAGTATACTAGTATATCTACGGCAGTCAAAGAATTCGATCGATGTGTTCTCTGGTGAATGAGGCAGCCTGTCGGCCCTAACGTGGAAGCAAAGCTCTGAAATAATGGAGAGTCCGGGAGGCTGGTGGAGGTAGAAATCGGAGGAGGAGGGCTCATTGTAAATGCATTGAACGGAATGTGGTATGGTATGAAATTAGGAACCCTCACTATCCTCATTCCATGCCATGTATTACAATGAGCCTGTCCTCCGATTTCTACCTCCACCCTCCTCCCCTCCTGATGGAGAGTGACAGTGTGGGTGGACAGGATATCCACGTATCCAACCAGATTGCCGGTGCTTTAATTTGGGCTGTGGGGAGAAATACAGTGTTGTGTTTCCCAAGGTAATGGAGTTTGATCTAGCTGCTCTAGCCATATAGCAGGCTCCGATGAGCCGCCGTTTCTCCAGGACGTCTGAAATTATTTTTTATCAGCTAGCGGATTAGTTCTCTTTTTCGCTCCCCTATCTCTCTCTCTCTCTCTCTCTCTCTCTCTCTCTCTCTCTCTCTCTCTCTCTCTCTCTCTCTCTCAGTTTGTTTCTGTCACCCCCTCTCTCATCTCCTCACACAAACTCACCCACACAGTCCTACTGAGATTCATAGTTAATGTAGTTTAGATTTGTAGATGTATGCAGATTACACTTTCACACAGAGGGAATGTCGCTTTCGCAGATACTTAGTCTAGGAGACAAGTTCATTTCCGATGCACTTAGGAAGCATTAATAAGATGATGGAATGAATCACAAACAACTTTTCAATGTAGATTATTAAAATGTAGGTCTTCCCTCTGTATGTGTGTATATGTATGCGTGTGCGTGTGTGTGTGTGTGTGTGTGTGTGTCTGTGTGTGTGTGTGTGTGTGTAAAGTCAATTGCACAACTCCATTCAGTACAACAGTTGTTCCACCCAGCACACTGCCAACATACAAAAGAAAAGAAAAATGGCCGTATGGAGAAACTTGTAAGGACAGCATTAATGATGGCGACTTTGGCAGGGGGGCATTGCGACTCATTAACATCATTAGTTTCAACTCATTTCTGTGTCGCATCTCTCCTGCCATGTTGGCTAAGAGGGGGGCACAGGTCTGTTAGTGCCATTAGCATCAGGCCATGATAGATATGACTGGCTGGGGTGCCACGGCTAAATTAGCCTAGTCAGCATCCCTCCCGGAAAAGTAGCGCTGGGATGGACGTTGATCGACTGCTAGCGCTGTTAGCACAACACTATAGGGCAGCACTGGAGTATTTTGTACCGCTAGACCGCCTCTCTCTGAGCTCATTAAGCCTAAGGCACAGTGTGGGACAGCTAACAACATTAGCGTTGACATCTTCTGTACTGTAAATGGCTCAAAACAACACAGAAGCGAGCGCTACTGTTATTAGCATCTCTGTTGTGCTGGCTGCATGGGAAAAGACTAAAGCATATCCCAGACCAGTTAGTATCATGAAGGCCTTTACCATAGCAGTGTGAGACAGCTAACAACATTAGCGTCTAGATATTCGTTGCACTGTAAATTGCTACACAGCAACCCAGAAGTGCTACTGTTATTAGCATATCTGTTGTGCTGGCTGCATGTCCCACCCAGACCAGTAAGCATTTACCATAGGAGCCCATCAGAGCTTGGCCCTAATCCAAGTTTATGAAGCTTTAAGAGTGGCCGGCATATGCTGCTGGATTTGGGCCCTGCTCTCGTAGCCTATCCTCTTTTAGTGGCCTTTAAAGAGATTGCTTTTTGTAGATTGTTGTTGTGTTGTTTATACCATTAACATTTTAGGCAGATTGCACCCATCATATTTCATTTGAGAGGTTATGAAGCATAGACTGCATCCTCTCTCTCTCTGTCTCTCTCTCTCTCTCTCTGTCTCTCTCTCTCTCTCTGTCTCTCTCTCTCTCTCTCTCTCTCTCTCTCTCTCTCTCTCTCTCTCGCTGCTACAGAGCGCCTCCACCACTCACTTTTATTCACATGAATCCTCTCTCCGTCTCTCGCGTACACGCTAACGGAGCTCCTCCCCGGCCCGCTTTTATTCAAATGAATCGACCGAATGACTGGCTAGAGTGAGTTCTCTCTCTTATCTCCGTCTATCTATCTCCTTTTTTGTCCTCCTTTCCCGCATTACACCGAGAATAATATCAGCCGTGTTCAAATGGAGAGGAAAGTAAATATCTGCAGGGGAGATCATGACAACCATGAAAAGGAGTGAACTGCAAAGACAAAAAGCTCTCTCTCTCTCTCTCTCTCTCTCTCTCTCTCTCTCTCTCTCTCTCTCTCTCTCTCTCTCTCTCTCCCTCTCTCTCTCTCTCTCTCTCTCTCTCTCAGGACTTTTTGATTATATACTAACAATTACCTTTATCACTCAGCAGGCCCGACGGATGGGTAGGGAAGCAGAGAGAAAGCAGAGGCAGAGAGAAGACTGGGTTGGAACAGAGAGTGAGAAGGAGTGTTAACTGAAACCGCCCAGGACTAGCCAGACAGGCCTCTTCTGTAGTGTATTTGTTTTCAAGCTGTTCCTCGTGCTGTGCTTCCAGGTCTTTTGTCATCTCTCTCTCTCTCTCTCGCTCTCTCTGTTTCCCCCTCTCATTTTATCTCTCTCTTTTTTTCCCCTCTCTCTCTTCTCCCATTGATGTCTACTGTATGTCTCTTCTCTTCTCTCTCGCTCTCTCTCTCTGGTCAGAAACATCAAAAAGGTTTTGCCTTTGGCCCCAGTAAATACATATAACAAGATATAGGACTGACATTCACCCTGCACAGCGCAGCTCTCTCTCTCCCTCTCAGTCTCAACACACACACACACACACACACACACACACACACACACACACACACACACACACACACACACACATGCATGCACGTACATACACCCACACAATAATGCCAAAAGGCCTTTTTTTTTCTGAAGTGGTCAGGCGATGGCAGCTGATCTTCGATTTGATTGAATGTGGCACTGCAGTGAACATGAAGGGAGATTCCACACTGTAATTAGTCACAACACACTGATAGTGTCTGCATGTGAAGTGGTGTTTGCTGGCTGAGCAAACCACAGAAAACAGCTAGGCCTGATGCTCACTATTGTTGTGACACATACTTCATATTCGGTCGCGATACATATAATATAATGTGTCGCTTTTGAACAGTCATGTTTCTATATTTGGTGAAGGGTTTGACACTTTCTGTATCTGTAGCACTCATTTGGCTTATTTTAGCTGTCTTTTATGTAGGAAAGTACATGCTCTAGAAAGCCAGTGTAAAAGCACCGGGAGGATCGCTGTAGATGAACTAAAGGACTATGATTCATTGCCAATGGCAGTGCAGGCTATGAGTGAAGGGCAAAGCCTCACCCCAATATGACAAAATAATTTGATGTCAAAGAAGTGGCTCCGAGTTTTTGTGTTGTTGTGGTGGCGGAGCTGCAATCTCACTCTCACATTTTTTTTTCACTCTGTCAAGTAAGAAGGGAGATAAAAACAAGCTCATTTTCTTCACAATAACCGTGCACCCCCTCCAGATTGATTCTTGTGAACCTAACGTGCTTGTTACACCTCTTTCTATGTATCTGTCTCTGTATCGCTCTCTCATAACCCGCTCTCACAACACACAAAGCACAAATATACACACACACACGCACGCACACACACACACGTATCCTTATATTGCTCTCGATATTCACTTTGACTCTCACATTGGTGACGACAAACTTATGGTGACATCTCTGTTTGTCTGTAGCTTTTTGCAGGCGAACAATCAATCTATGTCTGAGGAGAAGGAGATCCCCAGAGTAATTTCTCTCCTCTCCTCTCCTCTCCTCTCCTCTCCTCTCCTCTCCTCTCCTCTCCTCTCCTCCACCCTCCTCTCCTCTTCTCTCCCCTTCCCTCACTTCCCCTGCTCTCCTTCTCTGTACACAACAGTTAAAGTGCTGACAAAGTAAAAGGATGTAAAACAGGAGTACATTTCATCTCTTTCTAAACCTCTAAACCATCTGAATTTTTTTTCTATGTTGAAATAAACCTTTTTTCACTTTTGTCGTCAAGGTCCAGCTTACCCTTTCAAAGCCCAGGCAGAGTCAATCATAATAGTAATACATACAGTATGAATAACATCATTTATCATCCCCCACAATGACATCAGGGAGGGGACTATGGATTGTTCTTTGTCCATGCGTATGTCACACACGTATGTCCATTTGTATGCTTTATATCAGAATCAGAATCAGAACTGCTTTTATTACCGTATTTTCCGCCCTATAAGGCGCACTTAAAAGTCCCAAAAAAAAAAAAAAAACGACAGTGCGCCTTATAACCCGGTGCGCCTTATATATGGATCAAAATGTAAAAATTACATGACCAATATTTTTTTTTTTTATAATAATACAATGTTTCAGTACGACTGGTAAACTACAAAGCCGCACCGCTTGCAGCATTACGGTAATCAGTAAACGACGGCCGCCATCTTGGAATCTCCGCGAATGCTATGCTTGTGGTGGGTTAACATAATTCACCCCCGGAACTAATAGTTGGGAGTATTGTTCCGTACGGAGGGTTAAGTGGGTGGTACTGAGTTTTAGTTCCTGTTTTAAGTGTGTGATAACAACTGGTTCATGTCTGTCAATAAACGTCTAGCTGTGACATTTAATACGCCGCCTCCAACTCCCGTCTCTCGGCACTACATGCTATTGTTATTCTATCATGTGCTCTGAATGGATGCCGTACTCACCCAACTGTTCAATTCGGACACTCACACCGCTTGCAGCATTACGGTAATCAGTAAACACCGGTGTTGTGCTTACTCACAGTCCCACACCACAAGACCAAAGAAGAAGACTAAACAGAGTTTCCGAGGGAACAAAGTGAGATTCTTGGTGCTTTCAACTTGAAGTTTTAAAGTACCCACTCGATATAATAAACAACAGTTTAACGATCACTAAACACTTATCATTTGTGTATTGGATTCATTATTCTCGTTTGCCGGAGGCTACCGGTAAGGGAGGGTTGATTTGTAAACATACTTTCGTTTTAGCTCGTGTTCAAAAGCAAGAACTGTGTGTTCATCTAGTTATGTGTAGTTATGTGTTTTTAGCATGTCGATGTTCTCCCAGTATGTTGTCATGTTATTAAAATACAGTTTAGACCTTCGTAGCGATGTGTTTTGTTAGCTGTTAGCCGCTAGCAGCGGAAAAAGTACGTTGCACATTTCACCAGGAGCTGTCACATATTGGTTGTTGGTTATAATTGTATAGCCTATTGGTTGTTTTCTGGTGTTGTTTTGCTCTGTTTGTAGTCTACTTGATGTATTTTTATCAGCTGTTAAATCACCACAGCGGTTAATCCACTAATAGAGATAATAGCAGATTGAAAATGCTTGTAGCTAACTACTCTATATCTCGTGGTTGCAGCTATTGCGAATTGCTATTCACGCGAGTCAGCTGTGAATCACCGCAGGTCCTTGACGCTTGTTGCAAAAATGGATGACGAACGGCTGATACTTGAGGTGGAAAAATATATATTTTTGACAGTGGAGCAGGTAGAACGTTGATGGTGACAACGCTCAGGTGGAGCTTGGACAACGGGAAGTTGACACAACACCGATGGAGAGGTGACGCAACGCAGTAGGTGGAGCTTGGGCGTAACGCAACCCCAGTCAAACGTTTGACTGCAGTATCTATTCTATGCGCCTTATAAGCCGGTGCGCCTTATAAGCCGGTGCGCCTTGTATATGAAAAAAATTCTAAAATAGGCCATTCATTGAAGGTGCGCCTTATACTCCGGTGCGCCTTATAGGGCGGAAAATACGGTACATCAATGTACGGGTACACAGAGTACAATTCTTGGGTTCAGGTTCTTGGACATTGGCATTATATCTGTTACTCACTTTTGTTTTGACATTGCACATCTGCAATAGCCCCAGCGACAGCTAACATACACACCTGCTGTCTTACTTGTTTTTATTTTCACTTCAACGTTTTTGTCTGTTTTAACCTTCTGTGGCTCTCGCTCTTGTATTATGTTTTATTGTGTTTGCTTTTTCCTTGTGATGTAAAGCACTTTGTGACCCTTGGTCTGCGAAAGGCGCTCTATAAATACATTTTACTTACTTACTTACCTCAAACACAGTGCCCTCCATCGGTATTAGAAAGAGGACACATTTTGTTGTCTTTTACTTATTCTTTATTATTCTTTTACAATTTTGATATGGTTTAAGTAGACATTCTCAGCTTTAATTCAATGTTTTATTTTTTCTGATTGGTTTCACAATGTATAAATTAAGATACACAATCCCCCTATTTCAGGTAACCAGTAGTATTGGAAAATGGGCCCATCATTTGTGCAGGCGAAAGAGAGCTGTCAAAGTCTAGTATTGATGTTAGGCTTTGCGTTTGCCTTTGGAGTCTGCTATCGATGTCTGTCAAGCTGAGGCCCAAAGACGTGTCAATTAAAGTCAAGGAAGCCATTGTTAGTCTGAAAAATCTGAAAAAATATATGAAACATAGCCAAAACCTTAGGCTTGCTGACAACAACTGTTTGGAATATCATTAAGAGGAGGAAAAAAAGCTCAGCAATCGCAAACGGGCTGATAGGTCAAGGAAGACTTCTACAGTGGACGACCCAAGAATGCTCACCATAATCAAGGAAACCCCGACAACAACAACGGTCCCACAGAGCAGGAACACTCTCCAGGAGGTGGATTGGTCAGAGACAGCCATCATCAGGAATGCAGAGGCTTCACTTTAAGGTTACAGTATCCATCAGAAGGCATGTTCAGGTCAGGTTGTATTTTCAAGTGGACAGAAACATCTTGTATGTTTTCAGGGCCAAAAAGTGGATGGTTCTTGACTATCCAAGTCAGTCTTCATGTTTAACTCCAATTGAACATGCATTTCATTTGCTGAAGAGGGAACTAAAAGGGAAAAAAGACCTAAAAACAAACCACAACTGGAGACAGCTGCAGATCACCGGCGCCCACCTCCCCTCTCTGGAAGAGCTGTACAACACACGCTGTCTCAGGAAGGCCTCCAAGATCTCCAGAGACCCAACCCACCCTGGGTACGAACACTTTACCCGGCTGCCCTCGAAAAGGCGGTACAGGACCATGGCCGCAAGGACAAACAGACTGAAGCACAGCTTCTACCCCAGGGCCATCCAGGCCCTGAACACAGCAAAGACCTAGGTTCTGGGCCCTGGACAGTCTGGACGGATTGTATGGCAGCTGCTGGACTGAAAAAATCAGGTGTAGTGCTGAGGCACAAATATGTACATTTGTAGCCTGCAAACTGCGACACTTCAAATGAATGTGCAATAACACTATGTGCAATATGACAACCCTAGTCGTCTATCTGTACAGTATAGTATAGTGGATAGTGTACATAGCCTTTATTTATGTAAACCAGCTCCTTCCCTTCTTGTGTTTTTTTTCAGTTTTTTTTTCTTTCCTAGCACCGGGGGAGCCATCCCTCCTAAATTTCGTTGTTTGGTACCTGTACTGTAGCAATGACAATAAAGTCCATTCATTCATACAGGCATGGCAAAGCAGTAGAGAATATACCCAGTGCCGGGGGTCAATGGGTTACAGACTTCAGTCAGTTATTTAGAGACTGTTAGTTAGAGTGTTGAACAAATGGTGAAACCAATCTGAAAGAAAATACATAATTAAAGCAGAAAATCTCTACTTTGACCCAATAGTAATTGCTTGATTTAAAATCCAAATTGTTTGATGGAGTATAATGCTAAAAGAAGACACAATGCTTCCTCTTTCCACTACTTGACATAATTTGACATAATTCCATGAAAATCCTAGAACGTTGATCCTCATGTTGTTTTCACTCAAATCGTGATGTTAGAATTCTAAGGTTCTATCTCCATTTTTGGTCAAAATGTAGTTTTTTTACATAATCTGATCCATTAGGTGTTTATTAATGCCTGTGTGGTGTTTTTTTTAGAATGTTGACATTTTTTAGTTAGTAATTAATAAAATACAAAGGTTCCATCTCACAAAACATAATGGAATGTAAAAACTTTGACGCTCAATATCTCTAAACGGAGATAGAACCTTATCATTCTAAGCTCACGAAATGTTAAACTATTGAGTTTTATGTTCTTGAAGTGATAAACCCTAACCCTAACCCTCCATGGTTTCAGTATTGTATGCTTAAATTACTTTATGGGATGGAGTGAAAATGACTCACAGAAAGTGACAGCCTATCACTATCATGTTTTATGTCACTATTTGCACTTCTAGTTAGATGCTAAACTGCATTTCATTGCCTGGTACTTGTACTCTGCAATGACAATAAAGTGGAATCTAATTAATCTAATCTCCTGTCGAAGCTTGCTCAGGGAACTAGAGGGTTAACATCAGTTTATAGTTGATCCAGAGGTAATTGGATTTTCACCAAGGTCTCAACTCACCGGATGTGTACATCATATAAAAGGTATTGTGGTTACACAATACTCTCAATATGGAGAATGGAGAATGAGGAACGGCTGTGGTAGTGTGGAGTTGCTAAGGGCAACCGCATGCAGCTCTAAAAAGGAGGGTCTTGAGATTAGTCTCAAAAATGGTCATTGTCGCTGACTCCTTAATAAGGGGCTCTAGCAGGCTATTCCACAGAAGTGGTGCTTATGCGATGTTTCCTCTGTGAAATCCTGCTTGAGATTAGAATAGAAGAAGAAGGATAGAAGGAGGCCATGGAGTGAACTAGGCATGCTAGGATTCATGTCTGATGATGGTCTCCAACCGTAGCGACACATTCAGCTACAGTAGTTCCCTTGCTCAGTGATGCTCACCCGCTCCTTCAACAATGTTGATATCATATATATATATATCATACATATACATATTACATACATATCGTGAGCTTAGAATTATAAGGTTATATCTCCGTTTAGGGTAGTTCAGAGATATTGAGCGTCAAAGTGTTTACATTCCATTTTGTTTTGTGAGATGGAACCTTTGTATTTTATGAATTACCTACTAAAAAATGTCAACATTTTAAAAATAACACCACACAGGCATTAATAAACACCTAATGGATCAGATTATGTAAAAAAACTAAATTTTTACAAAAATGGAGATAGAACCCTGCTAATTCTAACATCACGATATACCTATACATATAGATATATTGCTTCTTCCTTGCCTTACTTTGTGATCTGTACATGTTACATCAAGGCCCAGTTCTCCCTATAGCACCATTACTAGGTGGGCTGGACCCCCCATCAAAGTCTTCAGGAGAATCCCCAGGACATGCAGACATGCAGAGTTGGACTCTCTGAGCCAGAGATCGTGGTGCCATAAGACTATGTTAAGGGTATTCTATTGCACATTATGTGTACAATGTTTTTTGTTGTTGTTGGAACTCATAATATGTGTCGGAGCCACAATTAACTTTAAACTGATTTGACCCCCCCCCCCCAAAAAAAAAAGAAGAACATCTAGAAATAGAAATGGAACTATGAATGAATATATATGGAATTATGGTTTGATATCGTTTGTGGACGTATGAATCAGACTCTGTATACGATTCTGTGTCTGTAATAAGGTCTTTTTAATTGGTGGAATGCCGCACACCTGGAAGAGCTTCTGGACTTTTTTGAGTCATTAACCCCCTGCGGACATTGGAAAGGAATACTTTTGTGTTTTGAGGAAGAGAAGCCACTCTAATATGAAATGCATGTACTGTTTTCTATACAGAATGAGTGTTGTGAATACTGTACAATGCATAGGTCGAGATGTATTTGTAATGTTTCTGCGTGGGTTGTCAATATGTCAAGCATCAGTGAGCGTTTGTGCTTGACTCGGGTCAATGCTGTCCTTTTTTCTCTACTTTTTTTCTAGAAAAGTTCTCAAGGTCCTCTGCTTCCACTTCCTCCAATCTATTCCCAACTTGTGTGCTCTCGCTCTGAGTAGTTCTACTCCTACTCTCTCTCTCTCTCTCTCTCTCTCTCTCTCTCTCTCTCTCTCTCTCTCTCTCTGATTTTATCCTGTTTGACCAATACTGTATGAGCCATATTTTGGTATCTCTCTCTCTCTCTCTATATTAATTGGGGCGTTTTAATGGAGCAATGGTAGCCTATTTACCCAGAGGTCACAGATTCAAAGCCATGATGAGACTTTACCCTTGAACCAAATACTTGGAGAGGATTTAACTGTGAGCATTGTGTCTATAGCTGTTTTTGTATGTGTGTGTTACTGCAAGTTGGCCCTTTTACCCAATAGTGATAGGGAAATAAATTAGCGGCGCATTGTGATTTCTGATTAATTACTGTATATCGGATGGGTTGAGTATGTGTGTGTGTGTGTGTGTCTTCAGATGTGTTGCTGTGTGTGTATTGTTGTGTTCTTCGTGATTTATTTCTGTTGCGTACCCCCTCGTATTCCCTCAAGGTGGAATAGCACCATCACTTTAGCATCTCCCCTTTGTGTGGTCACCTGTGTTCTCCAAAAGGTTAACAGCTCTCTCTCTCTCTCTCTCTCTCTCTCTCTCTCTCTCTCTCTCTCTCTCACAACCACACATACACACTGTCCCTCTCTCTCGCCGTAGGTACGTCACAGTAGAAAACAGATCTGTGACAGTAGCATGAGAAGTAGTGATTGGGTTTTTTCTGTATTTGTTTAACCCTTAAGTGGTGAATATGCCCCCTATAAGGAGGAATGCTGGTGGACATGGTCAGGTCTATGAAAGCATCCTTCGCTCCTGCCTTTCAGACTGGGCTATTCTGTCTAAGTGAAGGAAACCACTGAAGTCTCTTTATGTGAAGGATTGGGGGGAACTATAGAAAATCAACAGACCTCCACTGCAGAGATCAATGGTGGGTGTGTCGCACGGCACTAAGCTCTATTGGGTCTTTCAATCTAAATGCCAATCACCAATCTCTCTCTCTCTGCACCCGGCGACTGGTCTTATCACAGCAAGGAGGAATATATGGATCTGCCATACATCCTACCTCAACTGTCTACAGTACATCCTACCTCAACTGTCTACAGTACATAATTTATAATAATAATTTTGCCATTTAGCAGACGCTTTTATCCAAAGCGACTTACAATTACAGGGACATTCCCCCTGGAGTAACTGAGGGCTAAGTGCCTTACCCAAGGGCACACTAGTAGTGGTGTGGCTTCAGGCGGGATTTGAACTCACAACCTTCCGATCCCAAGTCCAACTCACTATCCACTAGACCACCACTACCCCATTTTACACCCTACCTCAACTGTCTACAGTACATCCTACCTCAACTCGTGACGTTAGAATTATAAGGTTCTATCTCCATATTTGGTAAAAATTTAGTTTTTTACATAATCTGATCCATTAGGAGTTTATTAATGCCTGTGCGGTGTTATCTTTAAAATGTTGACATTTTTTAGTTAGTAATTAATAAAATACAAAGGTTCCATCTCACAAAACATAATGGAATGTAAAAACATTGACGCTCAATATCTCTGAACTACCCTAAACGGAGATAGAACCTTATCATTCTAAGCTCACGGACTCTCTACAGTTTAACAATACATCCTACCTCAACTGTCTACAATACATCCTACCTCAACTGTCTACAATACATCCTACCTCAACTGTCTACAGTTTAACAGACAACTAAGTGCCTCTACATGACATGGTATTGTATGGAAATGGAAAATGAGTAGAAATGACTGTATATGTGTATTTTGAGAGAAAGGGTTTTTACGTAACGATGGTTTGGTATAATATATAGCAGCGTAAAAAGTAAAAAGCCCTTACATAACGCTTGCCAACTCACTGGAGGGAAGAAGAAAAAACAACAACATAAAGAAAGGAGTTCTGGAAGAAAAAAAAGAAGAAAAAAAGCAGCAAAGGGATAGTGGGCAGGATGGAGGAGAACATGTCTGACAGCAGCTTTAAAGGGGACGCATACGGATCGATGGTAGAGAATAAGAGTGCTCCTCACATCCCTGTGCCGCTGTCGCAGTGTTCCATCTGCCACTGTCTCTCCATGTAGCCAGATATCGACATCCGCCAGAGTGACAATACAACAGAAAATAAATAAATTACACACAGAGCTTGAGAGAGAGAGAGACAGTTTGTGTGTGTGTGTGTGCGTGTGTGTGTGTGTGTGTGTGTGATGGTGCTCGAGCCTGTCTTTTGTGTGTGTGTGTGTGTGTGTGTGATGGTGCTCGAGCCTGTCTTTTCTTTGTGTGTGTGTGTGTGTGTGTGTGTGTGTGTGTGTGATGGTGCTTGAACCTGTCTTTGTGTGTGTGTGTGTGTGTGTGTGTGTGTGTGTGTGTGTGTGTGTGTGTGTGCGTGTGTGCGCGTGCGTGTGTGTGAGTGGACGCCCGGTCATTAGCGAGGAGATAGGGCATAGCAGAGGGGACAGGTGTGACACCCGGTTGCTACATTACTCAACCTGAGTGTCGCTGCCAGGTGTCTTGATGAGAGGTCCCACCTGTCCACGGCTCCCTCCGCACCCCCCTTCTCCAGCCATCCACTCACCTGACGGACAACACTCCTCGCCTCATGACACCCGTCTGTTCAACCGTCTCCCTGTCAGCAAACACACATCTGTGTTGTTGTTCCAGAAACTTCCCATGGTTGATTCTAACACGTAGGCTATCACCTTTCAACTTTTCGATGGGGTGGCAATTCCAGTCTATGGTGGGAACATGAACTGACAAACAACCTTAACATGTCATTAAACCTTGGCATGGATAGTAACATAAAGACAACGCAGGGAGGTTAAGAGTTAATACACTTTGGTTTGGTCAAAGCATGTTTGGGGTTAAGGATTGGATTGGGATTTTTGGGGGAGTTTAGGATTGTCCAGATGGTTCCGTTGATTGGAACACAGTGCTGGCAGCACCAAGGTGAGGAGAGAGAGGGGTGGGGGGGGGTCCCTGGGCTACCTCCCCCCATGATGCCTCCAGAGAGGGGGGGGGGGGGAGAGGCCAGGTGCACCTCAGACGCAGGTGGATATATCTGGGCGAGGAAGGAGATCCTTCAGGGCATCCTATCCCGTTGATTAGATTTCGTGTCTCCTGCACCTAGCGTCAAATTAGATTACATCCACTCCATAGTGCACGAGTGCATGCACTAAGGTATCAATAATGAGTCCGAGGAATTATTCACTGTAATGCTTTAAAGAAATGGCTGGATTGAGACATTATCAATATTGATGTCCCCTAATGATTTCATAAGGTTTCTGTTTTTAAGGTCACAGGAACACATTATGCTGATTCATGCCCTATAATAAAACAGTGATTACATGATGTAGAGGAATAACTTCCTGTCTTTATCGTTGGTCCTCGGTTTTATCTAACAGATACATGATCAAACCGATGGCATATATCTCCGTCAGTCCGTGTAGAAGGCACGGACAGACCAAGGCCCTGAACCTTTAGGAGAATGTATTTTCAGATGGGTTCGTGGAGCTCTATTGCTTCTTTGTGCTACCACTTTCTAATGACCTATGTTGCTATTGAATAAGCCAACTGCTAATGGGAGTAGCACATGTATTATACAGCCTAAGTACTGCCTGCCTGGATGTATGTGGTAGATATATGCATAAACGACAAGAACAATGAATAGCTGGATGGAATCCGCCTCCCCCTCGTTCCCTAAATATGAGTGTTTAATTAAGCTGAATTATTAATTAGGACTTTATCATATTGGGAGAGACAGGGGGTGGCAGTAGGGGTGGGGGGATTGGTTGGTGGGGGGGGCGGGGGTTGTTTCTTACAGTAAATTAGTTTTAGACTAATGACTAGCACTGAGGATCTTTAACTCCCTACACTTTGACACCGGCGCTGACGTGCTACTTAACGACGCTCCCGGTGACATGACAGAGGATGATGATGATGAAGGCGACGATGATGATTCCACTGTGATAATAATGGAATGGACCCCATGGAGAGGGTACATTAGCACGGTCCATAGGGCACTGGCAGCAGTAGGAATGAAAGACATCCAGAGAAGACTGGTTTAGCAGGCTTATCAATGTTACATGACGCTTCATCCCCATACCTTTCTGGGAGCCTAACAAGAGAAACAATTATGGAACTACCAAACTACCGTCAATAATAATCAAATCTCTACCCAAACCATACCATTAATAACACTCCAAAAATTAAATTAAATAAACAACATTAACACTAGAACAGCCATGGAGTAAAAACATGTTTTATATATTTGCACTCAGGACCCTCCTCCTCGATGTGTGCATTCTACCACCCAGTATCCTTACATTTTCAAAATCACATCAGGATAAGTTAGTATAAAGCTATTTTGCAGTTTTTCTGTGTAGGAGGTAGGCTAATTTACAAGCGGCCAACTAGTGGCCGTTGTGTGTAAATAGCAGCTTAGCACAGTTCTAGTGTTAAAGGAGCTGACATCTGGCTCCCCTGTGGCTACTTGTGGAAATTGAAATGGGCTACCTAGACCTTTGAAATAAAATCCCATCATGTTAAGTGAACAGGTAAGCATATTTGCTATGGATAGTTTTATTTACCTACTTTCTGTCTACTAGCCAGGAGAAATCACTACATTGATACCATAGTCGATGAGCTTATGAGCAATTACTACACTATCAACACACACAACACTATTACTACACACACAACACTATCGCTCCACAACCACTGCAGAGTTTTCAAGGCCTCTACATGCTGTAGTACAGTGAACATGCCATGTGTAGCTCCTTTAAGAAATAGGACTTAAACCAGACCTTTCACTTTCCCTGTTCATTCCAGACCAAACCAGAACTGTCTTTTATGTAGTCAGACTTAAAAGGCTGAATACCATCTGAATTAAAAGGATATTCTTCATTATATTATTTTATAATGACACAGAATCAATACTCCCATCAAATATGTATAAGAAATATTACCATATCAATGTATAAATGATGTGACCTCTCTCTCTCTCTCTCTCTCTCTCTCTCTCTCTCTCTCTCTCTCTCTCTCTCTCTCTCTCTCTCTCTCTCTCTCTCTCTCAATGGTCGCCTATTCATCCAGAGGTCATAGATTCAAAGCTGCGATGACACTTAGCCATGTTTAAATCATACAGGTACAAAGGGGAAATGTCAGTCAGCTTTGGCAGGGGAGCTTTAGCAGATTTGAACTGCTTGTAATTGTTGTTCTCATAGGGCTTTCACACCGCCAAGGAACCGTGCCGGTTCGGGAACGCAAACCTAGTCTGGAACCGGCCGGCGCGTTCAGACCGAAAATAAATTGGTTCGGAGCCTGAAAAGTTGGTTCACAGCTGGAACCAGAAAATAGAACCACAACGTCGTCAGTGGGTGTGTCATATTCCAGGCTGTAATGATGTAAAAATGTTTACAAAATACTCTAATCTAAATCACTGTGATTAAAAATTTTATCAAAAGTTTCATCATTCACTCTATCTTCCTCACATGCTCAGCAAACACACACACACACACACACACACACACACACACACACACACACACGCGCGTGAACGTGAAATAAGCCATTTCTATTCCAGTAACGGAGCAGCTGGCTAGTAAGAGAAAGTATTTAGAGAGTGTCTTGTTTTTCTAAAAGTACTTTTTTTGTCAGATGCTGTAGTGGAAGATATTATCTTAATTCCCAGTGAAGTAGCTGCCATCTTGTTGTGACATTTGTGTTGGGCTGGTTCTCCAGACAGCACCAAGGGTCGGAGGTTCCAGAATGGGAATGGGAACCTGCCCTTGGCGGTGTGAAAGCCCTATCAGCGTTATTTAGCCAAATACAAAGTGTTTAGGTGCAAAGTGCACTGAAAGACTTCCACACATCCCACACGCACACACACACACCCACCCACACACGCACACATGCACACACACACACACAGCATCTGTAGTGATAATGGTCATGGTTGTGATCATTTCACAGTCCTCGCCTCGCGGCATTTTAGCAGTCTCTGATATCACACCCCCAGACCTTCCTAGACCCCCCCCCCCCCCCCCCCTCCTCCTCCTTCACACTCACACAAGCACTCTGATCACAGTCGACCCCGTCACTGTGTTAGTGTTCTTTAATCTGCAGTACCAGTCCAAAGTTTGGACACACCTTCTCATTCAATGGTTTTCTTTATTTGTATTATTTTAAATAAGATTAACACTGAAGACATCAAAACTATGAAATAACCCATGGAATTATGTACAAAAAAGGGTTAAACAAACCATAATAGGTTTTATATTTTAGATTATTCAAAGTAGCCACCTTTAGCTTTGATGACAGCTTTGTGCACTCTTGGCATTACCTCAATCAGCTTGGTGTGTGTGTGTGTGTGTGTGTGTGTGTGTGTGTGTGTGTGTGTGTGTGTGTGTGTGTG
>NC_137688.1:28517985-28560485 GCF_963989245.1 Nansenia antarctica
TCTCTCTCTCTGTCTCCCTTCTTCTCTCTCTCTCTCTCTCTTTCTCTGTCTCCCTTCTTCTCTCTCTCTCTCCCTTCTTTTCTCTCTCTCTCTCTCTCTCTCTCTCTCGCTCTCCCTTCTTTTCTCTCTCTCTCTCTCTCCCTTCTTTTCTCTCTCTCTCTCTCTCTCCCTTCTTTTCTCTCTCTCTCTCTCTCTCTCTCTCTCTCTCTCTCTCTCTCTCGCTCTCCCATGCCTGTGTGTAGCTTCTCACACAGGTATACGCTATCCTCTCTTCCTCTGTTCAACATTCCCCCTTTCTTTTTTAGAATCCGATGAAAGATTAAATGTAGCCGTAAGTGTGAAGCCTCTGCTGTGGATACCTGCTGGACTGACAATGATTCTTTCGATTTCTCAATCTCGAGAGAAAAAGTGATTGATGACGTGAAGTTGCCTCACGTCCGATGTTTGTACCTGTCACTGGGAAAGAAAAAATCGGCATCAATTATTCACGGTGAGGGTACGGGAGTCGTAAGCCCAGGAGACGGGCAAGGCCTGGCAGGATGCGGAACGCACCTAAACCGTTAAACGGCTGTGACGGCTCGCTGGGCCTCTACCAAAACAGCCCCGCACGGAAAATGACCCCCGACGTATCCGTGGGCCGGTGGACGGCACAGAGAGGTGTGATGAAGAGATAGGATCATCTCGGGGGGTGGGGGGGGAGAGGAGGGCAGCCTCTGACAGAGGAAACATGCCATTAGCCGTTGGGCACGGGCCAGGGAGCACAGTAAGAGAGAGAGAGAGGGGGGGGGGGGGGGGGGGCATCCTCTGACAGAGGAAACATGCCATTAGGCATCGGCCACGGCCCAGGGAGCACAGAGAGAGAGAGAGAGAGAGAGAGAGAGAGAGAGAGAGAGAAAGAGAGGGGGGGGGGGAAGAGTAGCGGGACACAGCGAGTGAGAGAAAAATAATACATTAGAGGATTAAGAGACATGAAGTAGGGGTTGTACTGCTTGGGTAACAGAGGGGGTCCTGGAACATTACAGTTGCAGAAAGGAAGGGTGTACAGTCCTACAGTGGTAGGTGGTAGATAGGGGAACTATTCTTAGATAGCTGGGCAACAGCCAGGGAGCCCTCAGGGGGCCTTGTTAGAGAAGGGAACCCAAAAAGGTTGATGCTAGCCAAGAGGGGACATGCTAGTGTCGCTACCAGGGGGGAGGTGAAGAGCTAGAGGGGCATGTTAGGCTAACAGGGTGTGTGTGGAGGGGGGGGGAAGGACACTGCTGAGATGGGGGGGGATCTGTGCTATGCTTGCGTAGCATACGGAGGGGTGAGAGAAGCAGAGACGTCCACCAGACGTCACATGCAAGCTGTCTGGCCTAGCCAAGCCAAGACGAGAGGAGAGGATGGGGGGAAGCTGGTCCAGCATCACACTGGTATCTGTGTGGTGACAACCCGTCAAGTCCCAGACACACAGGCCTAATGAAAGGGAGTAGATATTGACCTCGTTCTCCCTGCAACTGCCAAAGACGTGTCAGTGAGAGAGACAGCAGCACTCACGAGGGAACCGCCTTGGCTCACCGTTGACGCGTCAGTTAGGAGGTGTACCTGTTAAGACGAGGGATTGAGCCAAACCAGGGGGGTCCTAACGGAGCAGATCTGGGCATGCTCTAGAAGGTTCCTAGTGCAACCGAGCGACGATGCCATATGGGCACCTTTGGTTGTAGGCCAAGACAACCTTCCAGCCAACTGTCCGTTCACCTGATACTAAACTACACTTAGCCAAGAGCTTTTAAAATACAGTTTAGACGTTCGTAGTGATGTGTTTTGTTAGTCGCTAGCTGTTAGCAGCGTTCGTAGCCATGGCTGTGTTTAGAGTCACTTTTCTCCCATTCAGTGTTTGTGGTGTACCAACATTCAAATACGCCTGTCGTTTTAACATTTTCTCCGATTTCAATGTATGACGCATCATTTGAAAGCTTACAATCTGTAGTTTAAGCACATGTAAAAACAGAAAAATGACTTTACCTTCTGGTTGCACATTTCACCAGAAGCTGTCACATATTGGTATTTGGTTATAATTGTATAGCCTATTGGTTGTTTTCTGGTGTTGTTTTCTTCTTTTGCTCTGTTTGTAGTCTACTTGATGTATTTTTTTTCAGCTGTTAAATCACCACAGCGGTTAATCCACTAATATAGATAATACCAGATTGTAAATGCTTGTAGCCAACTACTCTATAGCTCGTGGTCGCAGCTATTGCGAATTGCTATTCACACAAGTCAGCTGTGAATCACCACAGGTCCTTGACGCTTGTTGCAGAAATGGATGACGAACGGCTGATACTTGAGTTGGAAATATATATATTTTTATATGCGACAAATGACGGTGGAGCAGGTAGAACGTTGACGTTGACTCAACGCTAGGTGGAGCATGGACAACGGGAAGTTGACGCAACGGCGATGGCGAGACTCATTACATTTGTTTCAGTCAAAGCCACTTGTGTGTGTATGTAGGCTACAGTAGCTTAGTGTGTCTGATTGACGATATGAGCATGAGATCCACACGCAAAGGGACACATTTGCCACCATCGTAGACATTGGGAAAATGTTCGTGCCTAATTTCAATAAAATAAAATAAAATGTTAAAATCCCGGCCTCCATTTTAAGCACTTCTCTCTGTGTGTCAGTAGAATCTGCATGTCGCAGGTGAAACTCACCGGATGCACCGCTTCACATCAGCACTTTTTGATAGGGGGCGCCGTCGAAACTCTCCATTTCAATGTGAAAAGAAAAAAAAAGTGAGACTTTTTAACCATCGTGAGTTTAGAATGATAAGGTTCTATCTCCGTTTTGGGTAGTTCTGAGATATTGAGCGTCAAAGTTTTTACATTCCATTATGTTTTGTGAGATGGAACCTTTGTATTTTATTAATTACTAACTTATGTCAAACATTTTAAAATAACACCACACAGGCATTAATAAACACCTAATGGATCAGATTATGTAAAAAACTAAATTTTGACAAAAATGGAGATAGAACCTTATAATTCTAACGTCACGCCATTCCATCCAAAGATCAGCAAACTAAACTTACTGTCGGCCTTCAATAGAGACAGGTTATATCAACATCTATCCACAGCAGTATCTGAATAGTTATTCCTACTCTACTGTACCAACTCGTACATAAATTACAATCTTGTTATGAATAATCATGGCTGGTAACACAAATGTTATGTTTTTGTTTATTCTTCAAAAAATTATTTCAGAGGTTGTTTTTCATTCAATAGTGCAATCTGTTCAGAGCTTTGGTGCTCAGATATGAATATGCAGGCAGCACAGTACAAAAAAGTCAGCTTCCTAGCCATGTCCCACTGGTATTGCCCACTGCTGTTCTCTGTGTTACAACTGCTGTTTATAGCATAGGGAGAGGGCAAAGGCAAGGACGCGGAAGAGAGGAAGGAAGTTAAAACCTCTTGGTTTGTTGGAGAAAAAATTGGCGAGCCGCCACTCCTCCAGATTCTCATGTTCTACTGTACCTCCCAGTGTCCTCGGAGAGAGGCGAAGATGAGAGGGAGATGTTTCGTCCTGTCATCACAACGGGCCTTTGAAGTGATGGTTATGAGGGGTACTCAAAGGGGATGTATACAACCTTAAAACGACTTGAAGAACTCACAGGATATGTATATTATCTCCTTTCGTCATGATTTAGCATCGGGTAAGCGTGTCACCTTCCCCTGCGCTTCACAAAGGCAAAAGTCTGGTGAGTTTCAAGTTCGGGAGGAGTGTGTTTGTACGAGTGTGGATGTAGCATTCCCAACGAAACAGTTCCTTTCATGTCACAGACAACATGCCCTTTATGTTGAAGGTCATGAAATACCAAAACATGTAGATGTTTGGATCGCTGGAACATTGATAGTGTTCATATTTACCATTCTGTAGCGGACACTACTGAGGGACATTGTATGAACAGAATTCACCTGTGTGTTTTGTATGTGGGGGAATTGAGTGTGGGCATTTTAAGGCTGGTCACAAGGTTGTGACGTACGGAGATGTACATTTAAGGAAGTGTTGTGGGTTGCTTTGGATATTTGGCTAGTTGTAAACATGGGATTAAACACCAACACTGTGTTTTTACCGGTACTGAAGTCTCTGTCTCACTTTGTCAACTCCAACTCCGACAATCCCATAATATAAACAAAAAAAGCAATTCAAGCAGAAGGTATCCCATTAAAATAACACAAACTGAAAAGTCCCCAGTAAGTGTCTGAGCTACAACAATCTAGACACAAGAACAACAAGAACAACAACAACAACAACAACAACATAGGCCATAAACCTAAACATGGCTCCCTCCATTGAGTCCCCTCCCCCCTGGTCTCATGCTTCTTCCTGGTCGTGTTTTCAGTTTCCAGGACAGTGACATAATTTGAAGCGTGAGCACAGAGTGTGACACATGCACGCACATGCCACACGCACACCCACACACGCACCCACACACGCACACTCACACGTACACGAACACAAACAGACTACAGTTTTTCATAATCCCTTTCACATTAACATCAGAACTTGAGACACAATGACCAAAACCTGAAACTTGTGTTCACTCACACCAGTTTTGCAGAAATACAAACACATTTCCTGCTTTTCACTCTTAACCACTTATTTTACAAAACACTACACACAATTATGTACATTTGGCACAATCTTCATTGATAAAATCTCTTGTGTCCACATGGAAAACACTACCATTCAGAATGCTGAACTCAAACCACCAATCACACACCTCATTTGGGAAGACACCTATTGCTTTTTAACACTACGATTCCAACCTCTCGGGAGAATTCACAGCAGAGGAACTCAGTGAGGCCATGAGCAAGCTCAAGCCAGGCAAATCCCCTGGCCGTGACAACATCCACCCGGAGTTCGTCATCCACCAGAGCACAACAACATCTGGCTGGCTCTGTGCTTTCTATACATCATGCTACCGGAGATTAAAGCTCCCAAAGACTTGGCGCCGTGCCTCTGTCATAGCTCTGCCAAAGCCAAATAAACCTGCAGAAGACCCCAAGTCGTACAGACCAATCTCGTTGCTCTGTGTCCCATTTAAGATCTTGGAGAGGATGATCCATAGCCGCATCGAGCCAGTGGTGGACTCACAGCTCCCACGGGAACAAGCTGGCTTCCGTCGTGGAAGATCAACAGCAGACCAGGTAACACTACTCTGTCAGGACATCGAGGACAGCTTCCAGGACAATGAGAAAGCTGGGGTAGTGTACCTGGATCTGACTGCTGCATACGACACCGTGTGGCACCGGGGACTTCACCTGAAGCTGCTGAGGACAATACCGGACCGCCACATGGTGAAGTTCATCATGGAGACACTTTCCAACCGCAGCTTCATCTTACAGACCAGCAATGGCCAGTGCAGTAGGCTCAGAAGACTGAGGAACGGGGTACCGCAGGGGTCTGTTCTCTCGCCGATGCTGTTCAACATTTACATCCACGACCTACCTGATACAGCATCTAGAAAGTATGGCTACGCAGACGATCTTGCCATCATGCTGAGCCGACCAACGTGGAAGGCGATGGAAGAGGGTCTTAACGTAGACATAGGCACACTGGTAGCATACCTTCGAAGGTGGCGTCTACAACTCAGTGTCGGAAAGACAGTCGCAGCGGCATACCACCTTAGCACCAGAGAAGCCAGGAGGGAACTTGAGGTGCGTGTTGACAACAAATGTCTGGAGGTCCAGCAAGCCCCGAAGTACCTTGGAGTGCGCCTGGATCGGACATTATCCTTCAAGCAACACCTGGAAGAAGTCAAGGCCAAAGTGACATCCAGGGCCGCGCTGATCCGCCGCCTTGCTGGTACAACCTGGGGAGCCTCCGCTAAGACGCTAAGAATATCCACACAAGCCCTGGTCTTCTCTGCAGCGGAATACTGCGCCCCAGTCTGGAGCAGAAGCCCTCATGCGAGAAAGGTCGACGTGGCTATCAATACCTCCCTGAGAATAATAACTGGATGCTTGAAGCCTACCCCTGTGTCCCTCTTGCCAGTCCTCGCGGGAATAGCACCGGCCGGCCTCCGACGGGAGGCTGCCACCCTCGCCCTGGCCAGGAAGGCACAAAAGCATGACTGGCACATCCTGCACAACACCACCATAACACCAGCACCTCCAAGCCGACTCAAGACCCGCCACCCTTACAACAAGGCAGCACAAGCCATGCTCAACTCCACCTCTGAGGACATCTCCAGAGATGCATGGTTGGCAGCAGCTTGGAAGCAGGAGTGGGAGTCAGCCGGGCCCTCCCGAATCCACCGCTACATCTGGGACCCAGGAGATGGCGCCATTGGAGGAGACGACCTACCACGCCGGCAATGGACCACACTGAACCGTCTACGAACTGGTGTCGGTCGCTTTAAAACATCAATGAAGGCGTGGGGCCTGGCGGACAGTGCGGCATGCGAGTGCGGTGACCCAGAGCAGACCGCCGACCACATAATCACCATCTGCCCCTTATATAGACCACCCTCAGAAGCCAGCCTCTTCGACCTAGAACCAGAGATGCGGGCATGGCTACGCGACACCGAGTTGGACCTCTGACGTTACACGAAAGAAGAAGAAGAACACTACAACAGCCGTGCCTATTTTACCTACTAGTACAGTGAAGTATATTGACGTTAAAATAATTTGGTTGAAATAGATCACGAGTAAAACAGTTCGGAGTTCTAAGACTATGTATTAAACAAAGTTACAATTACAGAGTTACAGTAGAAAAAGCTGGCGCTGCATGGATGAACTGGTCAGTGAGAGAGAGGGATTTACAGAGCTGCCCCCCTATGTGTATACAGTGATGTGCAAATACAGTTTCAAACAATGGTCCTATCACATTTAAGAGGTCAGTCCCCACTGGGGTTAACCAGACATTGTTACCGCCCATTACCTGGCTGTGTGAAGGTGAGAAAAAAAAAAATCTTCGAAAGGCATTTTCTCTGCTTAGTGATTTCAGGTCTAGCAACTTTCAAATACTCATGTCGTCTTCAATTTGTTTCCAATTCCAATGTATGATGCATCATTTGAAAGCTTACAATCTGTAGTTTAAGCACATGTAAAAAACAGAAAAATGATTTTGCCTACAGGTAGCCCTTTTCATTGGCAGTTGTCACATATTATCCTTTTCTGATCCAACGGACCCACAGGTGGATCCGAAGTGATATAAAGAGCTTATCTCGATCAATTCTCTTCATCGATATCACATTTTTTTCACAACTTTGCATGCTATACGATGCCACCATTTTGTTTCCGAGATGGTAAACACGGCCGAAGTCACTTCCAGTTTTCTCCAACTGGAGAATGTGTCATGTCCGGTTTCAACGCCGAAGTTCCATACCATTGGTCGCCCAACCCAAAAAAATCCATATTTTTTTTTAAAAAGCCAAAATATCTCCAAATGGCCTAAACATATAGGTGTCCGCCTAAACATACCTGTACTAAAACAGGTACAAAGTTGCATTTGCTCACATTACTAGCATCGACTTTGGCACAGGTACTAATAAGACCCTGGAGTACTGATTCCTAGATGATTTGGGCTTGGTCATCAGGTTTCCAAGGTTATATTCACTGTAAAAGCTGTTGTTTTTTTAGGCGGAGACTGAATTTGAGATGTTTTATAATGTTCTAGCTCTATTTACTCTGACACAGTAACATAGATTTTGATTCTGACACTTCTACAGCCACCCCACAGGTGTTAGCTTTCATTTGATAACAAGATCATTATGAAGGCCCTTGTGATTGTGGATATATTCTATATTCACTGTGGGCATGTCATTTCGAGCAGAAAACCAGAAAAATTAGGTGGATAAGAAGAGGTTTGTGTGTGTGTGTGTGTGTGTGTGTGTGTCAAAATATACCACAAGAGCCGCCTTGGGGGTCAAATAGACCCCCTTTATAGAATGTTAATCTGCTATTTACACACAGAGATCACTAGAGGGCGCTTCTTTTTTTAGCCTGCCTCCTACACAGAAAAACTGCAAAACAGCTTAATACTATCTTATCCTGAAGTGATTTTGAAAATGGAAGGATACTGGGTGGTAGGACACACATATCTAGGAAAAGTCATGAAAGGAGGGGCCTGACATTTGATCAAGTGCAAAGATAGAATTTTAGAACGGCTCTTCTGAAGCGCTTTGAGTTGCATTTCATGTACGAAAGGCGCTATATGAATAAAGCTTTACTTACTTACTTACTTACTTCTAGTGTTAACACATGGTGATATAGCTGCTGAAGTATATCAGGGCTGGATTTGTCATGCTAGGCGATACTTTCCCCGCTGCTTGGCCAAGGAGAACATTGCCTGTGATGTGGATGAGGTCCTGTGGCCAGACAGAAACGAAAGGCAGGATGCAGCCTAATTTACTTTTTCTTTACAGCATATGCAGAAGGCTTATTTTATTGTTTCTATTGTTTGTTCTGTATGAAGAACATTTTACAAATCCAACTGTGTTTGCTGAGATGTATACAGTATTTCAGAATAATAAAAAAACATTACATTACAACAGATTACTGTGTAACACTGAAAATGCAAAAGGCCTACTGATTATCTGATCATAATAGTGTTTTCCGCTGATCATAGTGTTTTCCATTGAGCACATCAGTGGGTTAGGTATACCTTTGATTGTGTGTGTGTGTGTGTGTGTGTGTGTGTGTGTGTGTGTGTGTGTGTGTGTCATTTGACGCCAATATTTAATTTAGAGAAGGCAACATTATTTTGAATGCAGTGTTGCGCTTTTGCAAGAGATCTGTGGAGTTTGGGGTTTTGCGTTTAGAGAAAATGAGCCGTGCTTTCAGAGAACGTGTGGAAGCGACAGAGAAACACTTTGTGATGATATGATGATATAGGGAAAACATGAATGAACACATTCAAAACATACGTAAACTGATACATGCAGAACATACAGTGTAGGCCATCTCATTGCTAGTCAGACTAGTGTCTCTGTATGACAAAAAAATCTGTTTAGAATTCTAGCCAGAGCATGGCTGCTTTTTCATTGTGAATATCTCCCTTTTAAACTGTGCCTTTCATATTTCAGCGCCGGGCTCTGTTTCAACTGTGTAGCATTAGTATGACAGTGAGTATCTGAAGGTTTAACCACGTTTCTTTTGTTAAACTCTCTTCACGGTCGAGGTGGCAGTGGGCACTGAGGTAATTTCACACCTGACCAGCCCTTACGCCGCTCTGCCAGGCATCCTCCCGCCCCGTTGTCCCGGAGCCCCCGCCGCTGTTGCCATGGACACGCTAGCGAAGCGAGCTCTCGTGTCACTCCCGTTAAATGACTGTTTAACATTGAGCCAAGCACAACGGCTCATTGGTGACACTTTGACTCCCGGGCATCCAAAATATGTCATTATTACAGATATTCATACATGGGTAACATGAGATATTTTATTTTATTAACTGTGGGAAGGGACACGGGCAGGGGCAAGGGATGTGTTTTATATGGAGCGTAGAGGGTATTGTCTGGGAGAGAGGCAGCAGCCCACCTACACACTCCATAATTCATTGTTTACTGTCAGTCAACACGCACGCACGCACACACGCACGCAGGCGTACTTACCTACAGTACCTGTCAAAAGTTTGGACACACTTACCCCTTCAATTGAATGGGAAAGTGTGTCCAAACGTTGGACTGGTGCTGTATTCCAGGATCATAGGCATGTATTCCAGGATAGTGCTTAGTCATATGCTCCATAACTGGCCCAATATCTTTGCCCCCTTTATGCCGGACCCCCAAATGAATGAGGCATTGATATGAGTCCTCTTTAACATCCTCCAACGTTAAAAATTCTGTCCTCTCACCCAAACACACTCTCCCAGCCGCAAGCACACATACACACACACACGCACACACACACAGGGATTATGAGGCTCAGAGAGCCAACCCGGCATGTGTGTGAGAGGGTTTTAATCTCCTTCTGATATGGAGAGCGAGAACCGGGGCCGTGAAGGGTGGCCCTCCCCATCCTCTCCCTCGTGCGGTATCTGCTGATTAGAAAGAAGAGGAGTGTGTGTGTGCTCTCTCTCTACATCGTGCCTGGCACTCATACACCATGATCAAAAACCCCGACCACCAAAGAAGAACCATCACCAGACAAGCCTGGGAACAGGTGCTTCCTGCCTCTTGTCACCGTGTGATCGCTGGCATCAGCGGGTGGGTAGGTACCCCGGTCGGGCTGAGAGGGGCCACGGCATTTGAGGTAGCCTATATGGAAATCAAAAACCTCAGTTTTTCCTGAAAGAACCTCTGCTGTCTCTTTCATCTTCTCAGCAATACAACTAGAAATGTAAACCCACGGAGAACCGTGTGTTCTACTGTTTGTTAACGCATGTCTTTGTGACCGAGGCACGAATAAGGGTTCAGTTGAAGGTTAATAATGTGGTTCGATTTGATTCCCTTTATTGTTCTGGCGTTAGCATCCAAAGGGCTATTGCATGCTGGCATGCAGGGTTCTTAACTGTAGGGGTGGAGAAGCTTTCTTAATCGTTCTCCCTCTAAGAGTGAGGACGGAGCAGAGCTGTTAATTAGACAAGGGTCTCTGCCACACTTGCAATGACGTCACCTTCGACATCGACTTCGAGTCATTGTAAGATGGAGGCTGTCCAACTTCAGAAGCTCTGGATACTTGAAAATATGACAACATACACATACAGGAAAGTCAAGTGAATCTACAGCCCAAAGTGTCAAGATATTCTCAAATAACAAACATGTTATAACATTCACCATACAGGTCTCTGTGTTTGATCAGACTTCATATGTATGGTATGTAGTTATTTATTTGGTTGTTGTAAACATAGCTAGCACAGTCTGCTGCGGGCAACAGGTTCACTCTATTGAAATCGTGTTGTAACACATGTTCTCCATGTTGAAGTCACACAATGTGTGGAAAACCAGACAGGCTTGTCAACAATGAGATGGGGGATGTGTGACAAAGGTGATTATAGATCCTATTACTGTGCTTTATTGTATACAGTTGATTTATGTGTTGTTGTTTTTTGATAGTCATACATAACTTCTACAGTTGATGGGTTGTAACTTGTAATTGATTTTATACTGTTCTTTCCACCTTTCTATGGTTCTGATAGAAAGTAAAACATTTGGACACTTGAGAGATTTCAGAATAGCAGGAGAGGTTTCAAAAGGAACCACTAAGCAAAAATGCTTATAACCTCTGTTCTGTTAGAAGTAACAGACACTAATTATGTTCTATTAGAAGTAACAGACACTAATTATGTTCTATTAGAAGTAACAGACACTAATTATTTGCCACATGTTATTGACATGAACGTTGCGGAGGCGCTGTGAAGAGCTGTGAAGAGTTGTGAAGAGCTGTGTTTTCAGCACTTGTGATGTATGGCAGAAATGTCCTGTGGAACATCACTTTGAAAATGAAAAAAATACATTTGGGATATTTGATTTGCACTTTTTCTCCTTGTCATTAGTAGTATGTTATTCGGAGCATATCCACACAAACCTAAAGGTGTTACCTATCAAATGACATCCTGCTTTTGCATCCGATCCTCATATTTCTAATGTTAGAAACTATTTTAGTTTGGGTATGATTTTAGGCAGAACTTAATCAAATAGGGCCTAAAGCCCTATCTGTTAAAGAAATGATGGCCTCCTCGACCCACTGCAGTTTGCCTACAGAACCAACCGGTCCGTAGACAACGCAGTCAACATGGGACACAACCACTTTATACTCCAGCACCTGTATTTCAGAATAAAAAAAACATTATATTCTTGTATTTGTGTGTTTTATATTTGATTATGAAAACACAAGTTGACATTAGTTTATAACAGACTACTGTGTAACACTGAAAATGCAAAAGGCCTACTGATTATCTTATCATAATAATGTTTTCCGCTGATCATAGTGTTTTCCATTGAGCACATCAGTGCTCAATTGGTTCTTGGAAGTGTCTATTCCTTTGATTGTGTGTGTGTGTGTGTGTGTGTCATTTGACGCCAACATTTAATTTAGAGAAGGCAACATTATTTTGAATGCAGTGTTGCGCTTTTGCAAGAGATCTGTGGAGTTTGAGGTTTTGCGTTCAGAGAAAATGAGCCGTGCTTTCAGAGAACGTGTGGAAGCGATAGAGAACAACTGTGTTATGATATGATGATATAGGGAAAACATGAATGAACACATTCAAAACATACGTAAACTGATACAAGCAGAACATACAGCTCTGCATTCAACACCGTCATCCCCAGCTCTTCTCCAGGACAAGCTGTCCCCGCTGAGCCTACCTGAGCCCACCTGACAGACAGGAAGCAGCACGTGCGGCTGGGCAAGGTTGTCCCGGGGTCCCAGACCATCAGCACTGGAGCCCCTACAAGGCTGTGTGCTCTCTCCTCTCCTCTCCTCACTCTATACCAACAGCTGTACCTCTAGCCACCCTTCTGTCAAACTCCTGAAGTTCGTGGATGACACAACCCTCATTGGATTAATCTCCAACGGGGATGAGTCTACATATAGAAGGGAAGTTGACACCTTGACTTCCTGGTGCAGCCAGAACAACCTGGAGCTCAACGCTCTAAAAACTGTAGAGATGGTAGTGGACTTCAGGAGGAGTCCGGCCCTAACCACCCCCGTTGTCATGTGTGACTCCCCAGTTAGCAGTGTGGAGTCATCCAGAGTCCTGGGGACAATAATTTCACAGGACCTCAGGGGGGAGGAGAACATCACCTCCACCATCAAGAAGGCCCAGCAGAGGACGTTCTTCCTGCGGCAGCTGAAGAAATTCAATATGCCGCAGAAAGTGCTGGTGGAGTTCTACACGTCCATCATGGAGTCCATCCTCAGCTCATCGATCGCCGTCTGGTTCGCTGCCTCCACTGCCAAGGACAGAGGCAGACTACAGCAGATTATTCGGTCAGCCGAGAAGGTCATCGGCTGCAACCTGCCATCTGTCCTGGACCTGTTCCTCTCCAGGACCAGTAAGAGAGCAGGAAAGATCGTCGCTGATCCCTCGCACAGTCTCCCATCTGGAAGAAGGTTCCGGACTATCAAGACCAAAGTCTCACGCTACCTGAACAGTTTCTTCCCCATGGCAGTGGTCATCACAGTAGTCGTCACACACACGCACACACACACACACACACACACACACACACACACACACACACACACACACACATACATGCACAACTGACAATGTAATCTATATTAGTTTAACATACTTTAATTTACAGTTTTATTGCTCTACTGCCCCTTCTGACATTGTCTTTTGAAACAATTTTTTTACGGGTACTAATTATTTTTTTATTATATTGTTGTCTTTATGTCGTATGCACCAACCGCACCAAGTCAATTTCCTGTATGTGCGAATATACCTGGCAATACAACTATCCTGATTCCCATAGAATAAGACAACATGGAGCTAATTGCTGAAACTGATATGATGTCGTGGCTCTGAGTAACACCCGCTTCATGAACAACAAGCGCAACAGCTGCTGAGAAGAAGAACAGGCATTGGTTAGTTCTCGAAGAAGCGGAGAAAAGAAAATCACCACAAATCACTGACATGCCGATTCGCACAGGACTGACATTATCACAGGACCTCTGTGTTCAGCGAAATACGGTAGGTAATTTGCGGTGGAATTTGTACTTACTTTAACCCCTCCCTCCCCTCCCTTCCCCCACCCCTCCCCTACTGTTGTCTCGTGTCCTCTCCCCCCCACCCCCCACCCCCCTTTTGTAATTGATTGTATGTGTTCTATTGTAAAGTGCTTTGAGTTGCATTTCATGTATGAAAGGCGCTATAAATAAAGTTTTACTTACTTACTTACTTACTTACAAATCACGGACATGGCCAATTCGCACAGGATTAAGAACACAGACGACCTCCGTAATGATTCCAAATGACCA
This sequence comes from Nansenia antarctica, assembly GCF_963989245.1. Taxonomy (NCBI): domain Eukaryota; kingdom Metazoa; phylum Chordata; class Actinopteri; order Argentiniformes; family Microstomatidae; genus Nansenia; species Nansenia antarctica. The sequence goes on from NC_137688.1 coordinate 28,531,896, forward strand.
GAGGTCCACAGCTAATACGAGTCCTGTGCGAATAAGGCTTATGAGAGAGAAATTAAAAAGCAGGGAGATTGACCTATGGAGAAGGATAGGAAAAACAGGGATAGGGATACAGCGAGAGGGGGAGGGCAGGCCGCAAACAGAAAGAGCGGAAAACGCACATTTCAATCACGTTTCAATGGGTCTATTATTATCACACATGCATGCATAAGTATTTTCATCATGAGTGCGAATGCATTAAAATTCAATGTCATTTTCAAACATGGCCTTCACTTTGGAGAGATAATGAGTATCCCAAGTGCAGGGTGACCAACCTCCGTAGACCCATCCCCGAGAGGGGGGCGGCCCACCCTTAGAGAGATGAAACATCAATTAACACGAGGCAACGAGGGAGAGAGAGAGAGAGACAGAGAGACAGAGAGAGGGAGAGAGAGACGAGAGAGAGAGAGAGACAGAGAGAGAGAGACAGAGAGAGAGAGACAGAGAGAGGGAGAGAGAGATGAGAGAGAGAGAGGGAGGGAGGGAGAGAGAGAGAGACAGAGAGAGAGAGAGAAAGAGAGAGAGAAAGATAGATATAGAGGGCTCGGAGATGATAAGAATGCCCCTCACAGTAAAAAAAAAAAAACATTTGCAATGAATGCCTCACGGTAAGCTTTGTTGATTGAACCATAGTGTGGATAAAATCTTGGTTACAGTTGGTATTTGAACGATGCCATCCATGTTTAAAAGATAAATTCCACTGTGGAAACATACTGTATGTGCCAAGAGAAGAAGTTGCTACGGAGACAGTTGGTGCAGAACTGTCCCCCCCCCCCTCCCATCCCTCCCACCCAGCTGAGCTATTAGCAAGACTGTCCATGAGAGAACTGGAGCGAATCTGTTTTTGATTTCCCCTGAATTACTTTTCCTACGCAAGGTTCTCTGGGAGCTCTGAGATGGCCAATAACATTAAAGGGCCGGGTGACATTTGATTTGTGCTTTGTTCCTCTCCCACCGCATATGTCTCCTAATCGCTAATTTGTGTCTCTTAATCCTAACACACACACTCCTGGAATTACCACCGTTCCAGTAGAGAGCTCTGAGACCTTTCCCGAACATGATCCCCAGCACTGCTTTGAAGAGACATAATTCCCAACCTCAGAGCTGTACACGTCTAACACACGCACACACACACACACACACACACACACACACACACACACACACACACACTGAACAGATTAACCTTTTTAGAGTCTACAGTGATTTGTTCTTTGTTCATTTTCTCTGGTTTTAATATGGCTGAGTAAATTCTAGTCTATGTCAATAAAGCAAAAATGTCCTCTCTTCCTGCCACTCACTCTTCCCTAGGCAGACAAGGCATGAATCCCTAAAGACTCACACAGTCTGGCCTGTTATTCTAAAAAAATGATTGACAAACTGTCAGTTTCCGACAAAGAGAAAGCCCTCTCCCCCCGTACAGTACGGGCGGTACAGTATCTAGGATTATGAAGTACAACAACCAGACTACAATGTGGTACTGTGCAGTAGAGAATGCATTTCAGTCCCCATACATACGTCCATTATACTACGTGATTAATCCTGGTTAATATGGAGTCCTTGGGTTTTCTAGCCGCCTCCTGAGCTAGCCTTTATGTTCCAGTAATGAGAAGGTGCCCTAGCAAGGCCTACCAGAGACACCTCAGATATCAAGGAGGAGATGGTGCCAGTGTGGGTCCCTTCTCAGTATTATTCCCCATCGACTTCTGATTCCACATGGAGGTGTGTTCTTTAGCACTGTACATAATTAAACAGTGGGGACCTGGAGTAGGCTAACACACATATTTTAACAACCTTTACCCACCAAGAGAAAAAGAAGCCCACATTTAGAGAGAAAAAAAAGGCAAAAAAGCAAAGAAAGAAAGAAAGAAAGAAAGAAAGAAAGGGGTTCAAAAAGAAAGAGCTGCGCCTTTGTGCTGACACGTGGAACAAGACGTTCCTCCAAAGTAAATGCAAATTGCTATCAACGGGAAGGAAATCTAGCGGGTTTCAAACACACTTGACAATGAGAAGTCACAGAAGACATCTCCTAATGAGAAGGAACAAAAAAAAAACTCAGACATTTTAATCTTTTAAAGCCCTGGCAGGCGGTACATTATTAGACAAGCCAGAATGTCAGTGTGTTGATTTTTTTCTTCCTCGCGCTCTCTTCCTCTTCTTTTTTTTTGTTGGCGGGTTTATTTATTTATTTCAGAGCTCCTGTGGTGCGTTTTAACAAGCCTGTCGCTCTTTGAAGAGTTGGCCCATCACATGGGATCAGCCATGCTCCCTGAACTCTCTGAGCTGACGTCTCCTCGCAGAATCACCGTGACTCGAGGGAGAGTTCACACGTTGTTCACAGAAAACACGCATGACTGTGTGCGTGGGCACATACACACACGCACACACACATGTCAATGCCATTACGATAGGTTGCACATGAATAGGTGTGTGTCTGTGAGAGCTGTGACTCATAACACATGTAAAGGCAGCCTAATATGGTTTAATAAACAAGGACGTTACATATACTGCAATAAATGGTAAATGGACTGCACTTATATAGCACCTTTATCCAAAGCGCTTTACAGCGGACTCTCATTCACCCATTCACACACACATTCACACACCAATGGCGGCAAGCTACCATGCAAGGCGCCGGCCCGCTCACTGGGAGCGATTCTTGGGGTTCAGTGTCTTGCCCAAGGACACTTCGACATGCGGCCAGCCGGGGCTCGAACCGCCGATCTGCCAACATTGCGATCATTAGACGGTGGCTCTACCTCCTGTGCCACAGCCGTGCCACAATAATACAATACTCCAATAATATAACCCTAACCCTAACCCTAACCCTATACCAATACTAATAGTAATACTAATACTACAATAATACCACAATACTACACACAGTGACAGCGTGCAGAAGTATTTTGAGAATGACTAACCTTACCACAACCTTTCCATAACCCAATCTAGTGATATTCCCATCCACTACATCCTCTTCTCCTCTCCACCAAGACAGGGCGTGATCTCAAAGGTGATTTGTATCCGAGAGGTGTCTATTCCATCTTCTCTCTAATTATTCCACACCGATGGCTCCAGCACACGCTCGGGCCCCTAGCCCTTCATGTCTCCTGGAGTGGAACCTTAGTCAGACGTCGGGCCGGCTGACCTCTCTGTGTCCGAGTCTCTCATTAGAAAGAGTCTGTTTGATCATGTCTGTGGTTGACCCTGAGGGTGGCGCGCTACAAAGGGCAAACCACTCTACCCTATCTAAAAAAATGAAGAGCAAAAGGATAGGTTCATTATATGGCCCCAGTTCATTTGGCAGAGATTTTGTACTGATTCTTTCACCATCATTATTTTCCATTTTTGATAACCAGCCAGAATAAGGTCTGAAGGCTCAATCCAACTGAATTGCAGTATTCATTCATCCATTCAGTGGCATGTAGACATACTTTTTTTTTTCTTGTGTTGTCTAATAGAAATGCAGAGCGGAATTAAAGGTACTGGATATACCACGGGGTATGAACATCAGGTAGACTCCAAGAGAGGTGCTTGCTTACAGGCAGTTTAAACAAAACTAATGTGTGTACACACACATCCTTTAAAGTAGCTATATCCGTTCAAGTTTAGTCAAGATGAAAACCGTACATTGCCTTGGATAAAGTTAATTATGGAGGTACACAGCGAAACATCTCTCTATGATATACTGCATCAGCTAGAGGCTTATTTACATCTTTCTATTATTCATACGTTCCATGGAATATTAATGCAGATTCATATTAGTTAGGGAATATCTGCATTTCCCTAACCTTACCTGATAGCTTTATTTACACTGATGATGAATCAACAGCAAGTGTCCTGCGTATGTCAGCAAAGGGTTAAACATGAATATTTACTACAGTGAGGTCCTCTGAAACAGAAACACTCTCCTATGTTACTGGAACAACACCAAATGATCCTCTATAGCTTTTATTGAATATGATGAGTCACTCTCCTATATTGTACTGCTGTATGCTTACCTAACTCGAACCCTTAAAAAAAAAAAGTACACAGAAGCAACTGGTTGAGAAGAAGAAGTGGAAATGCAGAATCGGAGGCTTAGATCCACATTTGATACATTGAGTGGCTGAAATTGCCTATGCAACGAAAACTTGGGACCTCCAGTCAGCACATTTATCAAAGCTATTTCAGTCAACAGCATTTTCTTATACCAGCCTCTTTGTCTCCCGTTTACTCTGCCTCTCACATTGAACGTCGGTCCCCAAGGTCAACACTTCAAGTGCCTCTGCCAAGGACATACATATACAAAAGCCTTTGTGTCACTGTGTGACTTCATACAATCAAGAGTCTCTCAGACTCTGCCTCAATAAAGTGCTCTGTGAATGTAGCAACCGTTTAGCAGTTATGGAGCCATTACAGATTCCAGACATTGAAGAAATTGTGCTTTAACAATTCAAGCTAGTGTAAGAAAAACACATACTATATGCCACATACCGTATGGCCACATATATAACTGTTGTCGGGCAAGTTCCACAATGCAGTTAACCAAAGGCTTTCTACAATGAATGAAATAACAGAAATAACATCTGAAAAGTTAACTGAATTTCTGAATATGACATTACTTCAGATTTACACTTCATATCGACAACAAAAAAGTAACCCGTAATTTCATCCATAATGCACCAATAATGAGACACCTTAGGCACAATTACTCCCAAATGAATGAATGTTTTTTGGAATGTTGGAAAAAACACCATTGATTGTCTATGAATTCCATAGTGACTCAACCTTTAAGCAAACATTTCTGCGATAATTGAAAATTGAGTTTTCTTATTAATTTCTGTGGCCAATACATTCCAAATCCCTGCAAATCCTAGTTTAAGATTCAAGGCCTCTGTCGAGGTGCCGGAGACCTACAAATGTCTTCCCCACTGGCAAGACTGGCAAATCTCATTAGTTAAATAAGTTGTGAGCATATTGATTAGAGGCGTTTAATTTACCTCTTTTCTGACTAACGAGAGAAAGCCTTGAGGAAGGAGAGAGGGAGAGGAAAGAGAGAGACATAGGGAGGGTAAGTAAGGACAGAAGAGAGAGAACGTTGTGAAAGAAAAAAATAAATGCTGAATAAATAGGTCCACACATTGTGTTGAAAGATGTCCATTTCGAGAGATACAAATGTTGCTACATAAGATTCCGCTATCTGAACATTCCCGAGGAGGTCATCAGAATGCAATTTAATACGCGACGCATATTATGGTCCTACATTTACATGTTTCAAGTCACATCATCCATTAGGCATGGTCATTACCAACATTTACATGATTCTCTGCTTCTCAAAATAAATACTTAAAAATGCTGGCTCATGCTGCTTAGCTATGTCATCAAGCCCCACACAAGCCAAGGGTCGCAGACACCAACTGTTATTGTACGGCCCTCCCTCCCTCTTCACGGTCGACAATTGCCACCATCAACATTGAACCGTGATCAAGGGCGGCAGCGAAAAACATCCCCTCGTGGTCGGATGGGAGAAATGTTGATTCCGCCTGCTCCCCTATCCCTGCTCCCCTATCCCAACTTTCTTAAGTTGCCACTAATCAACAACGGGGCTGTTAGGGTTACAGCCCAAGGGATGCCCGGAGCGATTTTCCAATTAGTGTCACCAGAAAGACAAATAAGAATTCCACACAGCGCAGAGAGAGAAGAGAGGAGGGGAGCAAGGGAGGGCACAAGGTTTCTCTTTTTTCTGGGTGAACAGATTAAACGATTGTGACAGCAATTTCGACAAAACAGCATTTGCAGGCTTAGACAGACAGACAGACACTACGCTCTGGCCTGTCTGAGAGAATAGTATTTAATTACGGGGCCACTGAAAGTGATACAGAGACAGACGGAGACTTCACTCTGCAGTAACAATTAGCTCTGGGTTCTTCTGTATGCTGTGTGTGGCTAACAGCCTTTCAACCAACCCCACTTCTTAAGAGTCCAACCCTGTTCGTAGAGTTCAAGCTCTCACTGACTACACTACGAGAGACAAGACACTTTGCAGAGACTATTCTAGGATCAGAGTAATGAATGTGATAATGCAAACATGTAAAGCCTGTGCTTATTTGTCCAGTAAATATGGTGCAGCTCTGTACATCTCGGCAATTGGAAGTGAACGAGGAGACCCAGGAGACACAGCTGGTGAAACCGGGAACAAGTCGGCAAACAATCAAATTGTTCAGACTTTCATTCTGAAGAATGTAAATAAATGTCAACGTTGTTGAAAATCAATGACACACTCACTAGTCAAGCCAAAATATTGCAATGCAATGGATTGGGTGAGTAATCCCCACTGCTACCTAGTTAACTAGAACACTACTTTACATTGTTAGCAGGCTCACAAAACAAGCTGTGTTAGTTGATTAGCGAGTGTTTTCATTGATTTTCAACAAGTCTAGGGGTGCAAACTGGTGATGGCCCAAAAAGGTGACACATTTTTTTTTGCGGCTAACGTTAGGGGGGGATAGCGCTAGCACTAATGGTGTTAAATAGATATCGCTAGCACTAACGGTGGTCTAACAATGATGCATGTGTAAATAGCCGCAGCCCTGACCTTAACACCTGCAGAATTACTTAGAAAACAGTTTACTGTGACTGTAAACTCTATGCTGTCTGGAATTGTACCTAGCTCCCTGAAGCTAAAAGTTATTTCAACAGCAGCAGAGTTTAGCAGAGAGGGAGATTAGTTAGCTTGCGCATCATGTGACCTGGATGAGACTTAGACCCCCCCCCCCTCCCCTTTGCAGATCTACACAATTCACATGGATGACATATTTTGAGATAAAAACTGCTAATTTAGCAGAAAGGTGACAAGTTTGCACCCTTAATTTAAAATGTTCAGAATAAAAGTCTGAACATTTGATCGGCTGCTGACTTGTTCCCGGTTTCACCAGCTGCCGTCACATATTTGATAGGATAACCTTGCTTTGATCTATACAGGGAACACATTCTGAACTAAAGCAGTTGGAAAAGGTCTCCCTCAGTCATTGAACAGACAGTAGCGATATCAATTGGACAGGTAGAACACTTAAGCGCAACCTCGTGAAATTAAAAACTGCATCCGAGTCTCAGCTGCTGTAAATGGTTGCCAAAAATGTTGCGCTGTCATTTAGAGAAGAAAACCGTGAAGGGAAGAGAGAAGAGAAAATAGAAACGGGAGAGCTGTTTCTTGAAGCTGTGTAACACCGCTATCTTCCTCTTCCCGAAGCCCCATCATCGTGGCATGCATTAGTCAAGCCTTGTGGCCTCAACATCTACAGAGAATATGTGGAGGAGCAGGAATCCATCAAGAGTAATGGTATTGCTGTATGCCCCCAGGGCAGCCATCTTTAATCCTTACCCATCATGCCTCTGCCATAAAGTATGCAATCACAGCCCCGTTCACCCGCAACAGGCAAGTCCCCACTCAGCGAGCGTGTGGTCTTCATGCTCTATTTAAGAAGGAATCACGGCTTTACTTCAGATTCCTCTGTCTCTTTGCTTTCCCTCTACTCCTCCTTTTTTTTTCTCCCTTTCGCTTTTTAAAAATGTTTTTACCTTAACCAGATGTGTCAGCTCCCTTGTCTCCCTGGCTGCTCTCCACGCTCCCTTCCTCTTTCCACCCCTCTCCTCCCCTCGGCAGCTGTTCCCAAATTCGCCCTCCCGGCTCACTCTACTCTGTGGGTTTGGAGTATCAAATAAAAAAATAAAACCTCCGCCGCAGAGCACTGTACAGCACGGCACAGCACAGCGGCAGGCCTCAAACACGCAAACAACAACCAGGCAACAACCACCAAGACCCACTGAGCAGTGTTCAACACTAACCAGCCCTAGGAGACTACGTACTGCCAGTGCCTGCTACTCAACTCTGCAGAACATGTAGTCTACAGCAGAGCATACTGTCATCCCAGAACATGTAGTCTACAGCAGAGCATACTGTCATCACAGAACATGTAGTCTCCAGCAGAGCATCCTGTCATCACAGAACATGTAGTCTACAGCAGAGCATACTGTCATCACAGAACATGTAGTCTACAGCAGAGCATACTGTCATCACAGAACATGTAGTCTACAGCAGAGCATCCTGTCATCACAGAACATGTAGTCTACAGCAGAGCATACTGTCATCACAGAACATGTAGTCTACAGCAGAGCATACTGTCATCACAGAACTCAACATAGCACACGCTACTTCATTAACCACTCATGTCAGAGAGCTTCCCAGTGTGTTTACATTACTTCAACTGTCACATCTTCTTTTTTTCTTTTCTTTTTTTTAAACCATGTGGCACTGTGTTACTGTTATGCTAATGACACTTTGTGATGATGTCATGTTGAAACGTGCAATGGTAAGTGATCTGTTTTGCATACGATGTCAACTAATTCTAACTCCACAAAAAAAAACTAAATCTGTAGAACATTGGAGATTTATGATTCAAAACATCTTTAATAAAACATGTCTTTAATAATCTAATGGTAACACTTTCCATGAATTCCATATGCATAATGCATTATATACACTCATAATGATGAGAGTAATTATGTGCATAGTACAAATAAAAACTCATACAGCCTCATAACTCACTCATTTGCTTTAGGAGTATATATCAATACTCCTAAAGCAAACATATAATCATAATCACTTATAATGCACAATAACCTATTGTGTTATAATTGCTGGCCACTTGTTTCTAAAGGAACATAAAGTATTGTAATGGTCATCAGTGTGGTGCATTTGTAACATCTCTATCAATGAGCAGCACATACTTTGTGACGTTAGAATTATAAGGTTCTATCTAAATTTTTGTCAAAATTGAGTTTTTTACATAATCTGATCCATTAGGTGTTTATTAATGCCTGTGTGGTGTTATTTTTAAAATGTTGAAAGTTTTGAGTCGGTAATGAATAAAATACAAAGGTTCCATCTCACAAAACATAATGGAATGTAAAAACTTTGACGCTCAATATCTCTGAACTACCCTAAACGGAAATAGAACCTTATTATTCTAAGCTCACAAATTACTGCTGCATCAACAATATTTGATTGTTTTCGGTAACAGATATAATACACCAGAAGCTGTTACGTTACTATTATAAAGTGGCCTATGCAACTATGTGTTGAAACATTGAAGAATAAAGACCAGAAGAAGAGGAGTAGAACAGACGTTACTGAGCAGGGAGGTTTCTGGGTCGGCTGTGTCTCAGGAGGTAGAGGCTGTGTCTCAGGAGGTAGAGGCTGTGGTTCAGGAGGTAGAGGTTGTGTCTCAGGAGGTAGAGGCCGTGTCTCAGGAGGTAGAGACTGTGTCTCAGGAGGTAGAGGCTGTGTCTCAGGAGGTAGAGGCTGGTGGAGGTAGAGGCTGTGTCTCAGGAGGTAGAGCCTGGTGGAGGTAGAGGCTGTGGCTCAGGAGGTAGAGGCTGGTGGAGGTAGAGGCTGTGTCTCAGGAGGTAGAGCCGCCGTCTAATGATCGCAAGGTTGGCAGATCGGCGGTTCGAGCCCCGGCTGGACACATGTCGAAGTGTCCTCGGGCAAGACACTGAACCCCAAATTGCTCCCTGAGAGCGGGCCGGCGCCTTGCCTGGTAGCTTGCCGCCATTGGTGTGTGAATGTGTGTGTGAATGGGTGAGAATGGGTGAGAGGCTGCTTTGGATAAAGGCGCTATAAGTGCAGTCCATTTACCATTTCTGAGTGTTGAGGGAACGTACAGTGGCCTGCATAAGTAATGGGACAGTTAAGATTATTTGTCTTCTTTTGGCTCTACACTCCAAATGTTTGGATTTTAAATCAAACAATCACTACAAGGTATCGATTCTCAGCTTTTATTTTAGGGTATATTTGTGTACATATTGGTTTCATCATTCATAAATTACAACACTTTGTAATAGTCCCCATATTTTAGGGTGCCCAAAAGTAATGGGTCAGTTGGCTTGACAGGTGGTTCTGGTAAGTCAGGTGTCAAGGCCCAGTGTTGATTCTTGCCTTTGGAGTTTGGCTGTTGGTGTCTGTCAACATGAGGCCCAAAAGCTACTTCCACCATCCATGTGGGTTCATCCCACCTTTCATGTGTCCCTCCTGAAACCCTTCATTACATGCCCCCTGGCCCCGCCACCCCCCCCTGTCCCCCCCCGCCGCGTATCGTTGATGGACAAACGGTATACACGGTGAGGAGGATCATGAATTGCCGTCGGAGGGGTAGGGGGTTTCAGTTTTTGGTGGACTGGGAGGGGTATGGGCTGGAGGAACGGTCCTGGGTGCCTCAGAGGGATATACTGGACCCTTCTCTGATTGAGGACTATCGACGGTTACATCCTGAGGCACCCAGGTGAACGGCAGGTGCCGTTCGTCGGGGGGGGATACTGCCAGGTTGGGGATCGCTCTACTGTTGAACGACCCTTTGGCGCCCCCTTTGATGTGTATTGTTTCTCTGTCTGTCCTAATGTCTGTGATAGGTAACAGCTGTGAGTGATTGTCTTGGTCTATTTATATCCCCCTGTGTTTTCCCTCTGTGTCGGTTGTTCACTTTACGTTGCGTTGTGTGTATGTGCGTGTCCTCGTAGCCTTATCGCTCCTCGTCTGCCTAGGAGATAAGTACCTTGACTATTGTAAGTAGTTTGCATTGCCATATTCTATTGACGGCGTTTTGGGAGACAAAAGCCAACTCCCCTTTTGTTTTGTTGTTTTTGAGTTCTATTATTATTTACGCATTCATCAGACTTGCTTTCTCCTCTTTTGTTTCATCGCTTACTGTGCGGTTTATTATTCATGTTGCTCAAATAAAGAGTACCTTTATTTTGAATCATATCCCTGCATCGATCTATTCTGTTCTGCTCTGCACCTGGGTCCAAATACATTGACTAACCGTAACACAAAGAGGTGTCAGTGAAAGTCAAGGAAGCCATTGTTCGGCTGAAAAATCAGAAACAAAAGGAATGTATTCTGAAGTGTACAGACACATTGTGTCTGGGGGGGCAAGCAAATGCCTCCAGATTCAGATCATACAGTTAAACAATGATGCAAAACATATTGCCATAGCAACTAGGGAGTTCTTCCTGGGCATAAAAGTGGAACGGCTGGCCAAATCAAGTGTTCAGATTGAGATCCAATTGAATTATGCATTTCATTTCCTGATGATAAGATTTTAGGGCAACAACTGAAGATGACTGCAATACAAAGCCTGGCAGAGCATCACCAGAGGAGATACACTGACTGCACCAGGTTGGTCACAGACCTCAGGCAGTTATTACATGCAAAAGGATTGTCCACCAAACACTAAACATGAGTGCTTCACTTGGACAAAAGTGGACTTTAACCTCATAGTGATTCTGGAGTGTAGAACCAAAAGAAGAAAACATGCTTCACCGTCCCGTTACTTAGGCAGGGCACTGTATACTGTATGAAGCGTGACATCGTGACGTTAGAATTATAAGGTTCTATCTCAATTTTTTGTCAAAATTTAGTTTTTTACATAATCTGATCCATTAGGTGTTTATTAATGCCTGTGTGGTGTTATTTTAAAAATGTTTACATTTTTTTAGTTAGTAATTAATAAAATACAATGGTTCCATCTCACAAAACATAATGGAATGTAAAAACTTTGACGCTCAATATCTCTGAACTACCCTAAACGGAGATAGAACCTTATAATTCTAAACTCACGACATACAAGTTGCCACTTGCCAGTTGTACACTTACTCTGACCATGACAATGTGTCTAATAGAGTTGAATGTAAGGTGGAAGAGGTATGTAAATGCTAATGCTTCAGCCACCACTAAGCTATGGGATTTGATCCTCTCCTATCCGCGTATATTCGTAAATGCTAATAATGACACCATGTCAGACGGTTTATATCAATCCATGAGTTCAAAAACGACATCTTAGTACTTAGGTCTCTATGATCACCCCACTTCCACTATACTTTGCTTACTTTGCTTGACATTTTTAATCCATGATGTGATTTAACCAAACACCTTCAAAACGTTTCTTAGAGGTCTTCCCTCTTCAACTGCCTTACGAGGAGCTAGCCTAATTTCACTTTATTATTCAACAACGCCATGCCAGCGACAAGTCTTGATTGAAACAATCGAAACGTGTGCAAATGATTGACATCATCTGAGACCAATATTTTGAAGTCGAGTGTTTCTGGGTTTATCGACAGACAGAGAGATTGACTGCACACATAACAAAAGGAGACATCTTTTTTCCATACTGTAGATAATCTTGTTTTTGACATGAGTGATAGGCACGGATTTCACAGTAGCTCAATCTGTTTTTGACGGCTTAGCCCTTTTATGTAGAAATTGGATTTCATAATCTAATCTGTGTGGTTATAAACTCCCATTTCTCTCGCTTCCCGCCTCTCTCAGATCTTACCTTGGCTCCAACAAGCAGATGCAAACCACATTCCCTGATCTAGCAGCAGTGATGGCCTTCCATTATGCTAATAGCGCTAAAAGAGCACAATGTTATAGCACAAATGGCTATAATATGAAAGCTTTTTGTAAATCCCAGCTAAACCTGTCTCTCTCACAGCGGCGGTGGTGCCGTGCGGGTGCTCTCTGTTCACCCCGAAATACTTTGGCAAGACCCGCTACAGTCTCAAAAGTCAGCGGTGGAGGTAACAAGGAGTGCTTTTTCAAAAACAGGGATGAGGAGGGGGAGAATGGCGAGCGAGCGAGTTTTGCGAGCGGAGGATGGATGGACGGATCAGGTGGGCTTCGGCGAGGCGAGCCGGGTTTTGTGTCGACCTGGATTAAAGGAAGGATCTGTGTCCTGGACGCTTTAATGCAGTGTCACATTATGTAAATCCCCTTCAGCGAAATGCCAGAGATATTTGTCTGTTTTCACATCCGTTTCTCTCTGTATGGGGCTCCTCGGATTGACCTCAATATGTTTCTCTCTGTATCCCTACCCCACTGCTTTTCCTCACAGGCACATGAGGTAATGGATGTGTTAGATCTAAAAGGTCTCTCCATAGGACGGGGCATGAAAACCCACACTATAGCCTCAGTCTTGTATTTTCTAGTGCCAAACCCTAAAATACTAGAGCTCAAACTGCTACCAAGACAAAGGGGTTTACTAGAGTGAACCACAAACAGACCCCCCAAGACACACACAACTCTGACCCAGTAGCCCAACACTCACCTTCACTCTTCACGCTGTGTGCTGAGTTCTGTTCCCCGTCTGTCATTAACATCAGGACCTTTCCTTTCCTACCACGCCGTGTTTCTCCACCTCCACACCCCGGTGTCTGTCTAAGCAAGCCTAATTGACAGACTGACCTGAAGAAGAGGCTATTGTTGCCCTACCATCTATCTTCCGATCAGGCGCTTTCTCAGGCAATCTGTGTTCTGAAGCTGGTTTCTACTGGGTTGGAGATGAAACTTCCGTTTGAATCCAGTCAGCTGGACGTCATCGGACGGGGCAGGGGTTGGAGTGTGGACAGACAGTTGGAGTTGTTCCATGAACTTGATGAGCTTTAACAATGTAGTACTGCTGAGACTCAACCTCTACCCCGCGTGTCAAGAGACTTTCATCTCAACACGGGCCAACGCTTCTCTCCTCCACTTTCTCTTTCTCGCTCTCACACACAGACAAAGACACACACACACACACACACACACTCACACACACATATTCCCACCTACACACTCCACACTTCAAATTGTCTGTTACTTCAGAGATATCTCCTCTGCGTTGTGAAATCCATTCTTTCATTTTGTTTCCGTCTGTTCTCTCCATCTTTCCTCACTCCCTCCTGTTTCGCCCACGGCCTACTAAATATTCTCCTCAATTTCTTGGACTGAGATTAGAGACAACAGCCACTTGTACAAGTGCCCTATTCAAAACACAGGAATACTAACTTTTCCATTTAAGCACCATTTTATTATTGCCGTGATGTAAAATGAAATTGATTACTGTTCTGCAAAATATGCTACAGTAAAAGCAATGTTTGAAAGTTAATCTTCTATGCAGGAACAGGAACAAAATGTGTTAAATGAAGAACTTTACTGTTTTAGGGGAGGCGTGGGCCTGGATTTTACTTAGCATTGAAATGTCATCTCTTGCTTGTTTGTTAGTGGGAACGATCTGAGCTTGTTGTCAAGTGAGTTGAAGAAAGCACACATTGGAGCTGCAGCATATGTGTAGCCTACAGATCATGAATGTCAGACATATCAAGAACTGTCCAAGGCTACAGCAATGATATGGAAGTTATTTATTTGTAGCAAGGTTACTATACTGTATGATACATGATAAACAAATAATAGTAAACAAATCGACAGTTAGGCAACTACAAACGACTCGTTGGATATGGGCCACAGAACAGTGGAAATAACATTTGTTTACAGATCAACAGTTGTAAATTGTATATATTAGACTATAGAGGTGGAACGGTTTACGTATTCGCACCGAAACATTTTGGTACGGGTCTTTCGGTTCGTTTTGCATGTAAGCTTTATACGGAGCCCCCCTGGGGTCACATGGCAGATAAAAATATTTGATGTGTGAATCTGTTCCCTCGGTTTAGTAAATCTGTTCCCTACGGTTAGGGTTAGGGTTATTTCTGGCTCGTAGGGCCTAACCCTAACCCTAACGAATTACTAAACCGAGGGAACGAATTACTAAACCGAGGGAACGGATTACTAAACCGAGGGAACAGATTCACACATCAAAAATGTTTTTTTACCGTGTGACCCCAGGGGGGCTCCGTAGCTTTACCCACTGCACGCGCAGAACATTTTTGGTGTGTAATCTCAGCGAGTATGGAGGCGCACACATGCCACATAGAGATTGGCTGTGTTTGAAATGGCATTCTAGCATACTACATACTCAATGAGTATATACTGCATACTGCCTACTACATTCGTAGTAAGTATGCCAATAAGTGTGTGCGTGTGTAAGACACAAATAAACTTGGATTTCATGCATTTCAAGTCGCATCTTTGTAATCATGACGTCGTAGACATGTCTAAGAATGCATTTCACCATGTAAATTCCCAATATAGTGAAAATACCACCACTCATCTGTGATCAGACTTAGCTGAGGTGCTGCAGCTGAAGAGCATCAAATAGAGTGCAAAAAAGCAGCTTCCACACACTCAAATCTGTACAAAAAACGTGTGAGCTTTTGGCCGCTTCAGGCAGTCGGAACATGTAAACAACAGCAGTATGACACGTTTGAACAAGGCAGTTTTGACGAGACTGAAGAGACACGCATTGCATTTTGGGGAAGTTGAGTATGAAAAGTATCCTCACGCCACATACTCAGAAATGTTGGCGGATCTAGTACACATCGAGGCATTTCTTGCGTACACAAATTTCACATACTATGCAGTGTGAACGCACTATATACTCAAATCTAGGTCATACATAGTATGAATAGTACACTATATGCTATTCCGAACACAGCCATTGTCATTAGTTTAGCTTAAACTAGAGCTTGAAGTTCCTCCAGCATCCCTTAAGTCGCCTGTTTGGGAAAATGATGGTTTCGCAGTTACCTACAATGACAGATGAACAAAGAAAGTTGAATCGGACCAAAGCTTGCATTATTCAACTGCGATCGAGTTGGCTGTACATCGAACTTGCCTATTGTAAACAAGTGCAATATTGTAATACAACTGTGAACATTTCTGGCAGCTACTAGACTGGAATATGAGTGAAATATTGAGATACAACTGTGAACATTCTAAATCTGCTACTGCGATTTAATGAATGTGCAACAAGTATTATGTGCAATATGACAACCCATGTTTACATAAGGTTCAGATATAGGAAAAAGTTAGGATATTTATAGCATAACATAGTGTACAGCACAGTGTTTTATTGTATAGTAGATAGTGTACATAGCCTTTATTTTTGTCAACCAGCTCTTTTCTCTTTTTTGTTTTACCCTTGGCTCTCTTGTTTTTAGTTTTTTTTCCCAAGCACCAGGGGAGCCCCCCCCCCTCCTAAATTTCGTTGTACGGTACCTGTACTGTATTAATGACAATAAAGACCATTCATTCATTCATTCATTCATTGAGACCGCGTCACCTCAGTGTGAACATCACAGGTACAAAAAAAAAAAACTGTGAAGCGCAAACCCAGCTCGGTTAACACTAGAACAGCTGTGGCTTGTTTTTCCTACTAAAAGAGCCGCCTCTTTAGAATGCTCAAGCTGCTATTTACACACAACGACCACAAAATAGCGTTATACTAGCTTATCCTGATGTGATTTTGAAAATGTAAAGATACTGGGTGGTAGAACACACACATTTAGGAAAAGTCATGAAAGGGTCCTGAAATTTGATCGAGTGCAAAGATATAAAATGTTTCTTTACTCACAGGGGTCAAATGACCCCTCATGGGGTCAGACCGGGCATACTCTGTTGTCAAGAACACAGGTTTTAAACATTGAAAGTAATCAAGTATCATTAGGTAGTTCCCTCTCATCCGCATTTCAGCCAGCAAACCATACCAGCCCTTTATAAACAAGCACAAACTACAGTTGTCCACGACTTATCAAAGACGCACTGTTTGTTCATGTCGTATATTTTTACACATTAATAGCCTTCTTATATAACGTATATCTTACACATATATTCACGTATATTTTACACATATTACACGTATATTTTTATTACTTCATATATACTTTATTAAATACTTTTATTTCATTACAAACGATCTCGGGAAGATTTTCAATTGTCGCACATGCGCAGTCACACACACACGCACATGCACGCCCCCGAGGGTCTAGGCCAATCAGAGGCCTAGAAGGAAGGATCATGATTGGCCAAGAACATACTGTGATGTGATTGGCTGAGGGCCGCTATAAAACCTCTGTGCTGAGTCTGGAGCGGTCTGTCTCTGTCTGCTGACTACCTCGAATCACGTTGTGACTGTTTCGTGTGCCTGTAATCTGAGGACCCGATCTTTTTTGAATAAATACTTTTAAACTTTGGCCAGGAGTTTTTACCTCTTCTTTAATCACTGAAACAGAGAAATATTCGACATAAGTGGCGAGCCAGCCAGGAGGATCCATAGCTTTGGATGACCGGTCGTTTTGCAACTCTTCAAGTCATCAAAGGGGTAAGTTTCTGCTGAATTCGCAAGGACAAGGCGGAGCTGTGCAAAATAGACTGTGTATATCGAATAAGCTATATTTAAAACGGATCTTGAAGTATATAACTGGGTAGAGGTTAGTCAGAGAGAGCCGGGTTGTAAAACCTGTATTGGGAAAAGTGTTTTAATTGTACGATTTTTATCGTGTGTGTGGTATTGTAATTGTGGTATAGCAGAGAAGGAGCTGCTGTAGTCTTGTTTTGAGAACAAGGTATTAGCACAAAAGCTAGGGGGAGACGTTTTCCTAGCGGGCTAATAAATGTGGTTTGTATCAGGCAATAGTCTGATGGAGTGTAAAAGCTTGGTTAATGTGGTTTGTAAGTAAGTGTTTGTCAGGAGATAGCTCTATTCAATGGTATGGAATCGGAATTCCTAGTTTGAAAGAGCAGAGTCCGTGCTAGTGAGCAGAAAATAGCGCTATTTTAAAGGGATACATTGTTAATTTACTTGAGAGCACGGAGGAAAAACGTGGCTTGAGTAGAAAGGGCGCCATTTTTTCTTTGTCTGAAACGCATGTCAGACCTGCGGACAAGGCCGCTAGTTGAATTGGCGCCAATTTTTTTCTTTGTGTGAATGCATGTCAGACCTGCGGACAAGGCCGCTAGTTGAATTGGCGCCAATTTTTTTCTTTGTCTGAATGCATGCAGACTCAGTGGACACAGAGCCTAGTAGAAAGCATATGCCATTGTAGGAGTATTTGAATAAGATTATCTTGGCAAATAATACGTTGAACTGCATTGAAAGATATTCTTGGAATTGCTGTGTCGTGGAGAATAATAATTATTGTGGAAAAGCAGTGTTGTGTGAAGATTAATCTTACAGTCCACAGCGGTTTTGTAAGTAGAACAAAGGAGTGTTGGGTGGCTTCTTTCCCCCCTGACATCCATTTTTTCAAATACACACGCGCGGGTTTGATAGATTTCAGTACTCATCTCTTAAAAGATAACGATAAAACCATACACATAGACTAGTATTGATAAAAATAGAGATATAGTGAATTGATCTCGGGGTATTTCAAATAAGTTTAAAGGTACGGTTACTCGGAAAACAGGAGTTTACACGAGGCCAGCACATTTCAAACACAGAGAGAGCACGCGGAGCAAATAGGCCTGCTTACAGAGTATTGGTGAAAGAATCTAAAAGGTTAATGCATAGATTGATGTTGTGAATGACTTTTCAGTATTACATTGATTTAATTAATTACTTATCAGTTGAATTAATATTCAGATCATTCATTTTCTGTTTCCCAAAACAATTGATTGATTCCATAAGTTTTAAATCAATGTATATGATGATATAGTGAATAATTCTAACTAATCATTCATTCCTTTCACTTAACAATTGATTTATGTATAGATTGTAAAAGTAAAAAAGATAGATTGTGAGTTTTAGGTAAGATATAGTCATTCTGTAAGACATTTTCGGTGTGGCGGCCTCTAGTGGAAGAAACACGATAGGACGTTTTTAATTATTTACTGCCATCTAGTGGAAGAAACACGATAGGACATTTTTAATTATTTACTGCCCTCTAGTGGATGAAACACGATAGGACATTTTTAATTGTTTACTGCCCTCTAGTGGATGAAACACTATAAGACATTTTTAATTGTTTGCTGCTCTCCAGTGGACGGAATACGATAAGACACTTTGGAACACTGGTCCTCCATCAGTGCATCCGCCTGAGGTCGACGACATAGTCTTTTACAATAATAAATGGATGGTTACTTCAATTAATTTAAGTAATTACAAATTGATTGAATTAATTATTCAGATTATTTCATTTTCAGTTTTCACAAAACTTTGATCAATTGGTTTATAGTGGTCTAGGGATGACGTTTTCTTTTACAGGATTACATCAATGAAGTGTAAATGACTAAGTCTAGTTGATTGTATGTTCCTTTCAAATAACAAGTCGATTTCCTTACAGATTGTAATTGATAATTAATCATTTTATTCCTTCCAAATGACAAGTCGATTTCTTTACAGGTTGTGATTAATATTCGTGTTTTACATCTTTTTATTTGAAGTTAAGTTCTTTTTTCACAGTTCTTGATTAAAGAATAGCAGAACAGTTTCTATCTGAGGATTGATCAAGCAAGGGGTTGTGGATCAGAAAGACTTAGAGCGTGACCTGCTTTTGTAATTTGATAATTGTGTTGAACAGCCTTTGTAGTTTAATAATTAAGTTGACCTGAACTATAATTAGTATTGAATGAGTAATTAAGCGACACATATTCATAAACAATTAGGAAACACATTTAAGTATAAAGTACTTACACAGTGACTAGATTTAAGTTAATACTGCACTGACATACACAAGAGGCAAATCTGTTATTCTGAGTTGCAGGGTTTTGTGGGGATGGTTAATACAGTTATATTGGACTAGCATTTGTTTAGCAAACAAGACCATAGGAAGGTGGGTTGTAAGAAGCGTACACCTTATCCAATATAGAATATTGTCAGCATATTGAGCAAGTAGAATGGGATCAAATTCAACGAAGGTGTTAAAAGATATTAGTGAACATCGTGGAATGTTGGCTACGTTATCCCCTATGGCTGTAGTGGAAAAAATGAATCCTCTTGTTAGGGAAATTAGCAAAATGTCTACGAAATGGAATAGCCGTTGGGCATACATTGAACAGCCGTGGCCGAAAGAGGGCAGCCTTAATTTACAATTAATTGCAACATTGGAGATACTTATCAATGGGCACAAAGCACATCAAAGAGGAAAGATTAGATCAGAGAAACGCAAGTTAGAGTTAGCTATTTTAGATCTATTTAAGGTAGAGGGACAGAAAATAGCTCAGATGGAACCGGAAAAGAAAAAAGAATTGGCCAGAACACTGGAACAGACATTGAACATTCCATCCACAGACATGTGTCCTGTCTCCAGTCCCCCTCCATATGCTAAGGCACTGGAGGATCATTCCCAGAAGAAGAAGGCCAAGAAGGAGCCAAGGGGAAAAGGGGACGACAGGAGTGACGAGGAAGATGACAGCAAAGATGGCCGTGAAGACTCAAGAGATGACGACAGTGCAGATGAAGGCTACCACGCTCTGGTCAGGAAGATGATAGCCACAGCAAAAAGACACCACAGATGGCTGAAGGAGCAACGAGAAAGGGAGGAAGAGGAAGATTGTCATCGAAGGTCATCAAATACATTAAAGAACTGTCCAGTGCTGATTCAAGGTAACAAGATGGAATATCATCCGTGGCATCATGCAGATCTGTCTGAAGTGATGGACAAACTCCCAGTTCTGGAGGAGGGAGGACATTCGTGGACTACTGAGGTCGACGTGAGACTGACAGGAACGCAGGCCGCGATGGGAGACCTGGAAAGACTCTTAGCCTTTATTGCAGGATTGGAGGCAGGACTTCATAGAGATATCAATACATCAGTTTATGATCCAGAGCTCTTCGCAGCATACAGAGTGCAGGCTTTAGCCCCACAGCAACAGCCACCTGGAGTGCAGACTGCTACTTACCAGTCCTACTCACAGGGGCCACAAGGGGGGTATCCTGCTACTTACCAGTCCTACCCACAGGGGCCACAAGGGGGGTATCCATACCCACAAGGGCCACCAGGGGTGCAAGCGGTTCCATACCAGATGTACAACCAGCCTGGCCAAGGACCACCACCAGGGGGATGGACAGCAGCAGGGAAGAAGATGCTAGAACCGTGTTACCAATGTGACCAGAATGGACATCTAGCCTGTACCTGCTGCAACAGGCCCCAGGGGGGCGCAGGGGGGAGCCAAGGAGGAGGATATTGGCCTCCTGCTACACCTGCTCCAGGAGTGATGAACCCTTACAGAGGCCCAGCAGCTGGCCTACAGGGGTGCCCGGAAGATCCGAGTGGGAGGTGCCAGCTGGTGGTGACACAGAAGCCTGAAGGCGCCACGCACCTCCCTATGTCTAGAGAATATGTGAAGACAATCGGATTTGAGGGAATTAAACAGCTGATTCCTACAACTGAGCTTGTAGACTTAGAGTACAAGGGACAGAGAGCAACTCTGTCAACATTTGTGTCAGAACACACGCCAACAGGGCTGCTAGGGAAAGATGCTCAATGCCAATTGAACTGTACAGTGAAATGCACACCTGACGGTTGTCAGGTGACGGTGCCATCCGGTGTTCAGATTCCATCGACAGCCAGAGTGATTAAGCATAGAACAGACCTACAAGCTTTGCCTTTAAAGGGAGCTGATATAGAATATTGGGTTGATGGGTCTTGTTACGGGGTAGGAGAAACTTTGTGCGCTGGGTATTCCTTAGTTAAAGCACAGAATTCAGAGTTTATTGTAGAACAGGCTGAGGCAGTTCCTCAGCCTTGCTCAGCTCAGTTGGCTGAATTGATTGCCCTCACGGAGGCATGCAACTTGGGAACCGGACGGAGAGTGACAGTGTACACCGACTCTGCCTATGTACATAATGTTTGTCATTTTAATGGAGCTGTATGGAGGGGGCGGGGTTTTAAGAGAACTGATGGTACGCCTATACAGCACCACGCACAGATCATGAAGCTGTTACAGGCCATGATGAAGCCAAAGGAATTAGCCATAGTGAAGTGTGCCGCACACAGGTCTGACTCATCACATGTCACACAAGGTAACAGGGCTGCAGAGGATGCAGCCAAAGCCATTACAGGAGCAGACAAGGCAGGTAAAGGTCTTCTGGTCACACATGAAAAGCAATTACAGGGCATGGTCACACTTGAGGATTTATTGATGTTACAGAGTAGAGTAACTACGTTAGACAAGAACGTTTGGCTAGCAAGGGGGGCAAGTCAGGATGACACGGGTCTATGGAGGAATCATGAGGGGTTGGTTATAGCACCCTCAGATTTATTAGGCATGTTAATACGGGAAGCTCATGGATTAGCACATGTGGCTAGGGGGGAGGTAAGACGCAAGATCACCAAGGAATATGGGTTTTGGAGTCCATATTTGATGGAACAGATTGACCATGCTTTAGGTCAATGTGGGGTCTGTTGGAGAAACAACATCAGAGTGGGTACACCAGTGGTGTCTGGGCATATCCCTACCCCAATAGGGCCACGGGTGGTGGACAGGGGGGTGGATGTACAGAGTAGGCAGGATGTTGTGCCAACAGGTGCCGAGGTCCCCAGAGAACCTGAGAAGGAGGAGCTACGAGGAGATGCTGTGGTGTTGCCAGAGCCAGTGGGACAGTGGAAAGCTGTCCAGATGCCAATGAACCAGAAACCAACGAAGCAGAGAGTGTTGACAGTCTGGAGGCCCAGCCTGGGAGTGTCCAAAGCCTGGACACCTGTGCTACTGGGGATGCAGGCGAGTACCTGCATCATGCTTCAGATGATGCTGAGGGCAACTCCCCAGACCTTGATCAGCGTGGGAGGGGACCAGGCAGATGCCTGAACCTCAATGACACTGACGGACGACGACCAGTTAGGAAAAGATTAAAGACTATGAATAGGGTAGTGAAGCAGCAGATCAAAGGGAACGACGGGAATGGACAGCAGATGATAGCATGGCTGGAAACGGTCTTAGGGGCATGGGAAACTTATTTTGCTAAGATGGGTGCACCTATTATAGCAGACATGATTTTTTGACTTTCTTAGGAGACAGGGCCTCATTGACTGTTTTTGGAAAATCAGTCGCTCAGTCCACGTTAATGAACTTTTTAGAAGACTAGTCCTCACCTGAGGTGAAGATCTATGCATTAATGCATTCCCTTTGTCCTGTGCTTACTGTTGGGGAATTATGTGTTATGATAACTGAATGTCATTATTTGTGTATTGTTTGTTTATTTACATTATTTTGGCCAGTCAGGGTGGTACTTGTGCTTTGATAGGCGGTGAATGCTGCAGTTATATTTCGGATTCTGGTAACGCTTTGTATGATTTTCATGAATCTAACAAGAAGGGTGTAGAGGATTTACATAAAGAACACGGTTGGAATATGTTAGATTTCTTTGATTCTGCTTTTTCAGGTATTGGTAATATGATCAGGTCCGTCGCTATTATTTTTGTTGTCATTATCATCTGTATTATGTTACTTGGTATTTTGATCAAATGTTGTGGAAAGTGTATTTCTGATGTTCCTATTAATGCTTTAATGTTGACCAACATAGCTGATGAGCAAAAGCTGGATTCTGTTTTGCTTTCTGATTTTGTTTCCTCCTTTGATGATTTGTTTATTAAGTGATGTTTTATGATTATTTGCTTCGATTACTGTTTGTTTCTTTCTATATCATGTGATTGATGTCAGTTGAGTAGTGGTGTGGTGGTTATGCAAAGATAGGAAAGCGGTTCTGTTCCTAGCACAACGAAGAAAACGCTCTTGACTGGGAAAGGATATCAATCTGAGACAGCGGTAAAGGCTGTTCTCCAACTGGGTTCATGTGCTAGTAACCTCTGTCCCTGGCGCTTCAAGGACAAAGAAAACATCGGTCGTTGGAAGTTTCTATATTAATTTGTGCATGATGGACTGTGTTTAGTTTAATTGTGGTTGTTATTTTCAAGATTCTTTTTATTATTGGTTGGTTTCTATTTTTTGCATGATGTCTTTGGGTTCTTAATAGTTATTTTTTATTTTTTTATTTTTTAATTTTTTATTTTTTTTATTTTTTATATTTTCTTAGCTGTGATATGTGGGGTTTGTGTTTTTGTTTTGGTTTATGTGATCATTTAGTTTCGGAACACCCTCTGGGTGGTCCGAGGGGGGATGTGTCGTATATTTTTACACATTAATAGCCTTCTTATATAACGTATATCTTACACATATATTCACGTATATTTTACACATATTACACGTATATTTTTATTACTTCATATATACTTTATTAAATACTTTTATTTCATTACAAACGATCTCGGGAAGATTTTCAATTGTCGCACATGCGCAGTCACACACACACGCACATGCACGCCCCCGAGGGTCTAGGCCAATCAGAGGCCTAGAAGGAAGGATCATGATTGGCCAAGAACATACTGTGATGTGATTGGCTGAGGGCCGCTATAAAACCTCTGTGCTGAGTCTGGAGCGGTCTGTCTCTGTCTGCTGACTACCTCGAATCACGTTGTGACTGTTTCGTGTGCCTGTAATCTGAGGACCCGATCTTTTTTGAATAAATACTTTTAAACTTTGGCCAGGAGTTTTTACCTCTTCTTTAATCACTGAAACAGAGAAATATTCGACATTCACTAAACCACTGTTTAATAATAATGAAAAAAAAACATGTATAGGCTATATATGTTTTGTGAATGTTTACCCTGCTGTACCGAAAACATACCGTGCAGTGACTTCAAAACCACGGTACGTACCGAACCGAAATGTTTGTGTTCCGTTACACCCCTATTAGACTATAGGACAGTGGCGGCTGGTGCAAAAAATTTTGGGTGGGGCACAGCAGTGTGGCGGGGGGTTCCTCTTTCGCGCGCGCAGCGCGCGCGATTTTTTCTGCGTGCACGATTTTTTTTCGCGTGCACGCGCATAAAACACGCACTGGCGTTACAACCAGTGGCGGTTGGTGCAAAAAATTTTGGGTGGGGCACAGCAGTGTGGCGGGGGGGTCCTCTTTCGCGCGCGCAGCGCGCGCGAATTTTTTTCGCGTGCACGAATTTTTTTCGCGTGCACGCGCATAAAACACGCACTGGCATTACAACCACTGTATAATTTCAACTTTCACCCTTAAAATGACCGTGTGGGCCATGGAGAAGTTACCCTGTCAACTACAGACACTGAGGTGGAAGAGTGACCGGTCTATGGACGTCGGTACGGTCCAATACCCAGTGTCAGACAAGGAGGAAGTCTAGTCAACAAGGCTAGTACAGGCCTCACAGCTACACTCAGGTTAAAAGGTAGCAGATGAATATGTGTACTATGTGTCTGTGTGACATGGCTACATCAATGAGCAGAGATGAATGCTGCAGTCAGTAGTACAGTAACTATCTATTTCATAGACACATGATGGATGATGATGGAGAGTGATGGTGGTCAACACATCACAGCAGGTCAACACATTCAATGATGTATCACAACCAGACCATGTCAGAAACACAACCAGACCATGTCAGAAACACAACCAGACCATGTCAGAAACACAACAATGCATCAGCTGAGTTAAAGAAAACCAACTCTTACCTTTGATGACAGAACATGAGCCGTGTTTACCCGTACCTCCGCCTTGCCCCGCGCATATTGCTATGAATAATTCGAAGATAGGTGCTTGCACGTTAGGTGCAAGGCTGCTTGGTTAACCCATTAGCGGGAACATTATTAGTTGCACAAAATAGGCTGATTTAATTGACCATGAACATCAGAGACAGACATTACGAATCTTCATTTAAAATACTCCGGAAGCCCGAAGTCCGGAAAACCGGAAGTCGGGAGTCCTCAGCATAATGCATTGTCTGCAATACAACCGGAGATTTCTTGGCCAGGGCGCACAAATGTGCGTCCTGGCCAAGAAATAGAGACAGCCAATTGGAGCGCTGCTACAGCTCACGTGTAAGCCAAAAGTATTCGTCCTGGCATAGACTTGCATTGACACGGCGCCCCGCGTTCTCTCCCTATGTATTTTAACAGTGAGTTTTACACACACACACACACACACACACACACACACACAGATAAAAATGTTTATTGTATTGGAGGATTTTTAATGAATGCTGATAGGCTCCGACAGAATATCAGCCGCATTTTGTGAATAAACAATGTTTATTTAAAAAAAAAACTTTTACAAATCGCAACCAGGAAGTGAAGGTGGGGGCGGCGCCCCAGCGCCCTCTATCGGCCAGCCGCCACTGGTTACAACCATTGTATAATTTCAACTTTCACCCTTAAAATGACCGTGTGGGCCATGGAGAAGTTACCCTGTCAACTACAGACACTGAGGTGGAAGAGTGACCGGTCTATGGACGTCGGTACGGTCCAATACCCAGTGTCAGACAAGGAGGAAGTCTAGTCAACAAGGCTAGTACAGGCCTCACAGCTACACTCAGGTTAATAAAGGTAGCAGATGAATATGTGTACTATGTGTCTGTGTGACATGGCTACATCAATGAGCAGAGATGAATGCTGCAGTCAGTAGTACAGTACTATCTATTTCATAGACACATGATGGATGATGATGGAGAGTGATGGTGGTCAACACATCACAGCAGGTCAACACATTCAATGATGTATCACAACCAGACCATGTCAGAAACACAACCAGACCATGTCAGAAACACAACCAGACCATGTCAGAAACACAACCAGACCATGTCAGAAACACAACCAGACCATGTCAGAAACACAACCAGACCATGTCTGTATCACAACCAGACCATGTCAGAAACACAACCAGACCATGTCTGTATCACAACCAGACCATGTCAGAAACACAACCAGACCATGTCTGTAACACAACCAGACAATGTCAGAAACACAACCAGACCATGTCTGTAACACAACCAGACCATGTCAGAAACACAACCAGACCATGTCAGAAACACAACAATGCATCAGCTGAGTTAAAGAAAACCAACCCTTACCTTTGATGACAGAACATGAGCCGTGTTTACCCGTACCTCCGCCTTGCCCCGCGCATATTGCTATGAATAGTTCGAAGATAGGTGCTTGCACGTTAGGTGCGAGGCTGCTTGGTTAACCCATTAGCGGGAACATTATTAGTTGCACAAAATAGGCTGATTTAATTGACCATGAACATCAGAGACAGACATTAAGAATGTTCATTTAAAATACTCCGGAAGCCCGAAGTCCGGAAAACCGGAAGTCGGGAGTCCTCAGCATAATGCATTGTCTGCAATACAACCGGAGATTCAGGAGGACGCACATTTGTGCGCCCTGGCCAAGAAATAGAGACAGCCAATTGGAGCGCTGCTACAGCTCACGTGTACGCGAAAAGTATTCGTCCTGGCATAGACTTGCAATTGACCGGCGCCCCGCGTTCTCCCCTATGTATTTTAACAGTGAGTTTTACACACACACACACACACACACACAGATAAAAAATGTTATTGTATTGGAGGATTTTTAATGAATGCTGATAGGCGCAGACAGAATATCAGCCGCATTTTGTGAATAAACAATGTTTATTTAAAAAAAAAACTTTTTTTTTCTTCTTCAAATCGCAACTAGGAAGTGAAGGTGGGGGCGGCGCCCCAGCGCCCTCTATCGGCCAGCCGCCACTGCTATAGGATACAGAATGATATGAATAATATCATGTCAACATGACAGCTTACCTCACTGATCATAGTGGATGAGAAGTGTTGATCTGCTATAGACTATTCCTCACTGTCCCTCATTCTACCCGTTCTTGCCCCCATTATACCCTCAGATGTATTGTTGTCATTGCACATGGCATGTTAAACCTTTCTATTGTTTTGGAATTGATTCATGAAAGCTCTTGTTTCAATCACATGAAATATGAACAATGTGAACAATGTGAAATGTGACAAATCATTAATGACAAGAACGTTGTGTTGCTTGAGCATGTGTCTGTCCATATAGCCCACCACTGAAATCAACTGAGAAATATCTCCACTATGAGTTCATTCATACGCAATTTCGGATTTTCTGCCTGCCCCCGCCAATTGAATGGTAGGGGAAACACTGCCACATATATTTTGTGTCTGATATTTTAGGTAGTGTCCATGAAGACAAACCTTCACGACCAAACAATTACAAAGAACCCAACAAAGACAGGCTAAATCAACACGGCATAAGGGTTGCAGAGAAACAGTGAACACATCAAAAGCATCCAAACAAAGTCTTGACCAGGGGGGTATTCCATCAACGCCACTAAAGGAAAATCCAGGCCTATTTGGATAAATCCCACGCGATGTATAAAAAAAAATCGAGCCTTATTTTGATGAAGTCTCGCCTCAATAAGCCTGGATTTTCCTTTAGCGACGTTGATGGAATACCCCCCAACAAACCCCATGCTAGCCTGTCAGTGCAAGCCTGACAGTCAGTCCATCACTTATCACAGTCAAACAAAGATAAGCTTGGGCTGTCCTACATAATCAAACAAACAATAAAAGGAATAACACAACTCAAACACAACACAGACCATTTCCGTTAGGGTAAGACGACACACAGGCGAAAGTAGTGTGTAGTTAGGGGAGCGCCAGTGAATCCCAGGTGAGCTACTGTTGAACTCTAATCAGCTGGGCTCCTGCTGTTTGTCTGCAGGGATACCCCCCCCCCCCCCCCCCTTCCCACCACGTGTGAATGAACTGGCCTAGACCCATCAGCAGATTCAACAAAACACAGATGGTAGTATGTCTTTTACATCTTTTTATCTTGGACTCATCCCTGATGAGCTAAGCAGAAATGATACCTACCTCCTAAAAATGTTACTGGTGGCAGGTAAAAAGGCCAT
Source organism: Nansenia antarctica (assembly GCF_963989245.1). Lineage (NCBI taxonomy): Eukaryota > Metazoa > Chordata > Actinopteri > Argentiniformes > Microstomatidae > Nansenia > Nansenia antarctica. Next base: position 28,560,404 of record NC_137688.1, read on the forward strand.
CACAAAATGTTGGCTTCAGAAAAGCTGTCCTACTGTCGGTCTCTTTGTTAAAACAGTTGAGCATTTGCATTTAATGGAACAA
>NC_137688.1:28565485-28580485 GCF_963989245.1 Nansenia antarctica
TGCGACAAAATCGGGGCCGTTTGCATTGGCCTTAAGTAACCGTGTTCTTTAGTTGTGAGGTAATATAGCATTTTCCAGCTTGTTATTACCCGCTTACTCAAAGCTGTAATGTAAGGTGCTACCAACATGGGTACTGGCAAGTTTGTGTCCGATTTTTTCAATAAGGCTATTCAAATAGTTAGTAGTGGCAGACTTTCTTTAAAACTGTAGTGGATATCTGTAAATTCACTGACTCAATTGGTTACCCAAGTTGCAATGGTTTATTATCAATTAAGGCTTTCTGCAGAAAGGAAGTAAGAGAGAAGTAAAGTCTCTCATGAAGCACGACCCCGAAAACATGGCAACACAACTGTCTTATACCAGGGGTGGTTTCAATGACACATGCAACAGTTCTGCATGTCTGCTCTCGATCATGTGCAAGGGTATCGTTCACAAGATCATGTAAGGCTACAGAAAGTTCAGGTCAAGTTCAAGTCAACAATAATCAGTATACAATTCAACAGTCTTAGTATTTTTCTATTACAAACCTGTTCTTGAAGTGGAGGGAAAACCTGGGTTATTAACCCCAAGGTGATGTTTTAATGTTGTGCAGTCTAAGGAGAAACAAAATAAGCCTTCCAAAATGTTTGTATATATCCAATAAGATGGCACGAATAAATATCTCTCCCTCACATCAGAAATGTATTATTTTGAATCTTCTTCCGGCCTTGTCTGGTCTCTTGATAATGAATGGTTCAACCCAGTGGTGTAGTATACGTGATACGCAGGACTACGGCGTATACCCACTAGGAAAGGCCAAGGATTTCCATATACCCACTTAAAAATGTGCGAGGATACGTAACAGCGTTTTGTGACAGAACTTTCACACTTTCATTCCGTCTGTGTTACGAAGCACTTGAATTTTGGACCATTGAGACGGACTATCCGCTTGTTAAGTCTGACGTCAAAAGTGACGTTTAGCCATTTCCGAGTCCAAACCAGAAATTCTCCGCACCAGAGTACCTGTGAACTACAGTGGTAGAATGACAGTTTAATCGTTTTTTAGACTCGGATCTATTCATACAACAATATAAATATAATTAATTATTATTATTATTTCGCCATTTCGAAGACAGCGCCTCAGCCAACGTTGGACCCGGAAACACGTCACGACTTAACAAGCGGATAGCGTCATATACCATCAAAGGGGGGAGATGCGACATGAAATAATTATGTCAAAATGCAGCACAGATCAGCCTTATAACATTTAATTTAGATATATATAACGTTAGACAGGGAGCGCATATTTATTTTTATGGCGTTCCGAAATGAACGATATGAGGCTGGGAGGGAAAAATCACAGTATACCCCCTAGAAAAAACTAGACTACACCACTGCTTCAACCCCTAAGGCAGGGGTGTCAAATTCAAACTTACTGAGGGCCAAGTTGAGGTTTGTGAATAAAATCTGGGGCCAGACAATTAGTACAATGATTTCGGAGAAATATAAGTAGGCTAGTAACTATTAAATAAAATAAATATTGCATGGATGCACAGATATTATCAAATAACCATCAAATATTATGCTTTTTCCATGTTTGTGGGTAATTCTTACCGGCAAAACTGATTATTAAAGCAAAATATTATTTATCACAGCAGTAGCCTACTTTTGTCTGTAACAAAATAACAAATAGTGTCAGAATAGTCAATGCAACAAGTCGTATCTCGTTTGTATGGCTTACTTTGGAAAGAAACTTGAATACAACAATAGGGCCTATAATGCCGAGTCTAAGAAAAATAGGCTTTGTGCTTTTTAGTTCAACAAAAAGTCAAAGAATAAAAACGCAACCTTCAACAACAAAACATGTTTACTTGCTTGAACAGACTGTGTGAGGGAGCTGTACGTCAACTTGCCTCAGGAAACCGCAATGTATTTCAGAACCAATTGTTTCAGATCTAAGTTTGATGTTGTATTTAACAGTATAAGTCCTGCTTAGAGATGTGTTATAACAGATGAAGAGCTGCTTAGAGATATGTTATAACAGAGGAAGTGCTGCTTAGAGATATGTTATAACAGTATAAGTCCTGCTTAGAAATGTGTTATAACAGATTAAATACTGCTTAGAAATGTGTTATAACAGATTAAATACTGCTTAGAAATGTGTTATAACAGATTAAATACTGCTTAGAAATGTGTTATAAGTTAACTATTTCTCACATATATGTACAAGAGAGGAATGAGTGTTGGAATAGTATTTTTATTACTCAGTACACTTGAGAAAAGACTAGTTCCAACAGCTGATGTATGTCTTCAGTCCCCGGGCAGGTGAACACATAACAACAACAACAACAACAACAACAACAACAACAACAACAACAACAACAAATGATATACAAACATTCAAACTTCAGTCATTTAAAAAATAAATAATAATTATTATTATTAAATAATAATAATGAAGAGATTATGACTTAGCTTGCCGGTTCATTTCCACGCAGAAGTCAAGACACTGCACATCATAATCACAGAAGTCAAGACACTGCACATCATAATCACAGAAGTCAAGACACTGCACATCATAATCACAGAAGTCAAGACACTGCACGTCATAATCACAGAAGTCAAGACACTGCACGTCATAATCACAGAAGTCAAGACACTGCACGTCATAATCACAGAAGTCAAGACACTGCACATCATAATCACAGAAGTCAAGACACTGCACGTCATAATCACAGAAGTCAAGACACTGCACGTCATAATCACAGAAGTCAAGACACTGCACATCATAATCCTCGGACACATTGCAATTGGACCTACAGTATGAGTTGTAAAAACACATTCCTACATTTTTCATCAGTCATTTTGTATTTTTACAGCTTTTAAAACTTGCTGGTTTTCAGTGCACAAATACTTGAAACCGTTCCTACCCCTTCTCTTATAAGGTATACCTTCCTTGCAGAGGGAGAAGAGGAAGGCACAACACTGACACTGGTAGAGGTGTTGAGGATTGGATACCAGTTGTTTTTGCAATTTCCCTCCTCCCTTGGCTTGTATCTCGTGCATTACTGCGTCAGCCATAATAAATGTGACCCCAATCTAATCTGAATCCCATTGTTCTAATGCCCCATATGAAAACTGTCCTTAGATCTCCCTGATCCCCTCCTCCCTACATTAGCAACCAATATCATTAGCGGTTTGAACCGTTGCTCTCTGATGGAGCTAGCGATCTGTTATCCCATCAATCCCAATGCCAATGCCAATCCTGAACTTTTCCCATGGAAAAAATGGCATTCCCTGGAATCTGCTTCTAAGCTTTCCATATGATTGTGGTTCATTTAATATTCTAAAAGCAGGATAGGATAGTGAATGAATGGATACAGTAGGATGTACAGTAGGATGTTAGCCACTGTTAGACCAAGGTTGGGGGGTGGTGGGGGCGGGGGGGGGGGAGAGAGGTTGGGAGGTAGGGGGACTGCACTGGTGCAGGCTCAATCAAGGTTACACATTCATGCTAATCCAAAAAAGGGTTTCTTGATGGGGTAAGTGATGTTCCTTAAGTGCCGAATCATCAGGAGGGAGAGAGGGGGAGGATAGCGAAAGACAATATGACAAATTATCTTTGGAGAGAGAGCGGGAAAGTATGTGTATGTGTGTGTGTGGGTGTGAGTGTGTGTGTGTGTGTGTGTGTGTGTGTGGAGGGGGGGGGATTGACATCTCATTATTATTGATCGCTGTGGTGGGATGGAAGAGGGCTCAGACATCAATGCTAAGAGAGTTTTAGCAGCTAATGAAGATTAGCGACAGGGTGGCTTGGAACTTTTCAGAGCACTCTTTAGCCTGCCGATCGATACATCACTCATGACACCAGGACATACCAGAAAGAGAGGCATATCATAAGACAATGATCATCATCGGTATGAGATGCAGTTAAGCTTTTCCAGGGACAATATCGATTTTTGTTAAGATGTGTTTTTATTCCCTTATATTTGTATTCCACAATGTATCTGTTTTGTCTATTTTTACAGCCAATCATCACTTATTAGAAGTATTAGTTTGAAAAAGACAGAGGAATATATATATATATATATATATATATATATATATATATAGAGAGAGAGAGAGAGAGAGAGAGAGAGAGAGAGAGAGAGAGAGAGAATTTGAATATTTCAATACCAATTTGTAGCATGTTTTGTCATCTTAAAATAAAAATAAAAGAAACATGAAAACATGATATCAATAATGTCACAATACATACAAACATGTTCTGCCTGTTTATTGACGATTATATGCAGGATTATCTGAGATTGAATCACTGTAGTTCCTCTTCATGAGCTTTTCTGAAAACAGAAATATCTCTAATCTAATACTGTTACGTACAGTATGTGTCCGTATACAACAACGAATGAGGAATGAAGATAGAGTAAAGACATTCTAACTCTGAAAGATCAGCAAAAATAGTTGTATTTATACCTTACTACCTAACTTACACCAAACATAACCATGTTTGAAACAAATGAGGTACTAAAGCAAATGCAAATGCATATAAATGCACACAAGCTTTGTTTATTGTTTGTCTTCCCGTGGGACTCTGACAATAAACCGGGACTGTGCACACCCACTGCTGTAAGAGCCAGCAAGTTACACACGCCGTCACACAACCTATCGGAGATAGCTAACTCATAACCGGTAGAGATACGGTACAACAACAAACTGTTCTCCTACCAAAGATTGACCTGTGACTGCTCTTGATTGTGCTGTATATGAATCCCTCAACGTTCCCTCTCTACCAGTAGAGCCCTCATATAATTAGAAACAAAACCCAAAAAAAGAACATTCCCAAGCTCAAGGCAATGTATCACACAGGCTTAACTTTTATACTCATGTTAATATTGTTTATCATGTATTGCTACTATCATGAGGATTAACCCCCATGTAACATCTGCATGTGGCTTGGCTATGATTACAATAGTTTATGAAAACAAATATGGGAATCCCATTGTTCATCCTGAAATCTGGGTCAGATGGTTGTGTGTGTGTGTGTGTGTGTGTGTGTGTGTGTGTGTGTGTGTGTGTGTGTGATTTGTTGACATGATAACCTTGCTGTCCATGAAGGAGCCTGGATTAGTTATTGATGACATGTAAACTTCTCCGCCTCTCAGACTCATTTAAATTCTGTCAGCTCCACACCTTGCCATGTTGGTTTATGATATTCTTATTAGTTTATTTACATATTTATGTAGGCATGGAAGTAAGAGTGGTATCCACAGCATGAGAAAATACATCTACCCGTGTGTTGTGTACCGTGAAAGATATACAATGCTCCGCACCTTTATGAAAGCCCATCATAAATAGCATGTGGAACATGATTTGACTGGAGAGATGCTACTATATACAAATTAACATAACATGCTTGAGAAAATGTTGCATGACTTGTAGATAAAACACAATGATTGATATCTGCATTCAACATTTTTTAGAATGTAGGGAATTCTAAAATAGAACAGAAAAAACTAAAACATTTAAGCTCCTCTGGGCTGTGTGTGTGTGTGTGTGTGTGTGTGTGTGTGTGTGTGTGTGTGTGTGTGTGTGTGTGTGTGTGTGTGTGTGTATGAGTGTGTGTGTGTTTGTCTGCGGGCGTGTGTGCGTGCTTGCATTTGTGTGTTTGTGTGTGTGTTTGTTTATGTTTGTACTGTATGGCACTGATATTCTGCTGAGTGTGAGTTAACAAGGTGTCAGATATGGGAAGGGAGACTTCTAAGGTGTCTTAGCATGTGACTGGGTCATATGGTCATGCATGGAGTTGCCTTAACATGATTATGTTCTGAGTAAGCATAAAAAGCACACCATAGCTCTCACATCAACATTTCTTAGCCTAGTGCGCGTCACAGTACTGTGTGTCACACACACAGGCATGTGTGTGAATGTGAAACCACAGGGGCTCAGCCCAAGAGATTAGAATGTGTAAACCTACCTGTAACCCAGAGAGAATTTACAGTGTTTTGTTCTCAGTGAGCAAGCAAGGTCTTTTTTTTTTCTTCTCCAGATTCTTTTTTTTTCTTCAGATTTTTTTTTTTTTAAGAAGGTATTTTATACTTTTACTGTATTTAGACAGTGGAAAACTAGAGAGGGATAGGGTTGGCAGGGCAGGTTGTCAGACCCTAGCGGTGTGAGTTTGGCCTTTTCTCAATGGTTCGAAAAATGATTCCCAGCATCCTCTCCTTTGTCCTCCACTCATTCTTCTTAGATGATCAAGGTTCCTCCACATAGATATTATCATCAAATGCGTTTTGAGTAGAAGCGGAAGTGGAAGTGGAAGAAGTGGAAGACATAGGCTAATAGAGGACACGAGAAATCAGGTTTCTAAAAATCGAGTAAAAAGCCTCTAGTCGTTGGCCACGTTAGCATTAAGACATAATTATTATTTTTTTTGGGGGGGGGGGGGGGGGCAGTCCCACTCATATTTTTCTTTTATTGGACAGATACAGTGAAGACAGACAGCAAAGCAAGGAGAAAGGACATGGGCCAGACCCGAATCCATGGCACATGTGTGCACTGTAGACCGCGGTGCTAGACCACTGGACCACCCCAGGCCACGCATTAAAACATCTTTAGCATCTTTAGATTCTATATCCCAGAGTAGTGGAGTCAACGGTGTGCCTCTTTGGCAGTGACTCGTGAGATTATCATTGATGATGATGATGATGATGATGATGATGATGATGATGGTGATGATGATGATCAAGGTTAATAAAGTCCATTCATTCATTCATGGTAGTGTGTGTCACGTGTCACTGTCCATCCTTGCATCAAAGCATGTCATGTCCATTGTTGAATAGCAAGACTTTTGACATACCATTCTCCTTTGTTCAAGATGGCCGTCTTGAGTCTTTGTTCTTCTTTTCTACCAATCCATGAATCCATGTTTTTTGCTTCCTGCTTCTGAGTAGAGTAGACATGCTTCTCCCTCGCTCCTCTCGCTCCTCTCCTCGCACTGCTTTCTTGCCTCTTTTTTTTCTTCTCTTGCTTCTTTTCTATAGTTGTAACAATTTGTATAGCTTTTACTACACTCTCTTATATTCTTTTTTGTTTGTTTTGTTTTCTCGCTCTCCACAAGTTTGTCTCTCGGACACCGGGCAGAATATCCTCTCGACACGGACATGTCGCCTTGCAGAGGCTGCAGCGGATAGGGTATTTTTGCAGCGGATATTTCAACTGAAGGACTCTGAACAGGGCTGCACTGGCACCCAGTCAGAATGCTAACGTGAGTAGCACCCGGCCCACTGACGATACTTCCCCTCTGAATGCCCTTCTGGGAAAGCCGACGCCTTTGACTCTGTTTCCCGCAGACAGTGATTCAGAACCTGAGATTAGTACCTGGCTGGCCGTCACTGGCTACCCAACAGCTACTGTATGAGCCTGTACTAAAGGGGCTGCAAGCTAACGATGCTACAGCACAAGCTAACGATGCTAGTACAGGACCCACCTTAAAGCCAGCTACCAGGCTTAAGCAACACCAAGGTAATGATGCGACGAGACCAATAGCAACTTTAATTATTGGCGATTCTGCTGGAATATAAAAGCATACTGCTTCCCTGATGAGATGGTTTACAACATAACATAAAAAATCCCAGAAATCCTGTCTGCCCAACAAGATTATTCTGCATGTTGGAACCAACGACATAGCCAAACAGCAATCAGAAATACTGAAACAGGACTTGAGTTACTGTCAAACCCCTAACGATGCTAAGATCCTTGAATGTTGAATCTTACATTAGTGGTCCTCTGCCTTCAAATGGGTGGCGAGTTAACAGATTCAGCAGGTTACTCGGAATAAGCACATGGCTATCAACTAGGGGTGTAACGGATCACCTAACTCACGGATCGGATCGTGTCACAGTTTTTGAGTCACGGATCGGATAATTTTTCGGATCAACACAAAACTTTTTTTAAAAATAAAAACAGCTTTTTCCTTGAATTCTGTAAAAACACCACTTTTATTATGTGAAAAAAACCAACAACATTCAAGATGTCAAAACTGGTAATATATATATATATATATATATATATATATATATATATATATATATATATATATATATATATACAGTATATGTTGTATATGTACATGTGGGAATACGGTACATGTGGGAAAACTAGGGTTAGGGTTAGGTACTAGGGTGCTACGGTTAGGTGCTAGGGTGCATGTGGGAAAACTAGGGTTAGGGTTAGGTACTAGGGTGCTACAGTTAGGTGCTAGGGTGCTCCATAACCTAGCACCCTCATACCTCTCTGAACTCCTTCTTACTCACACTCCCTCCCGTAGTCTCAGATCCTCCTCTGCCAACCAAATTATAAATAAATAAACAATTATATAATAACTAAATAGCCAGGCTGAGGAGAAGCCCGAACAAACCTGCTTTGCCGAGTATTTTCCTATCCAACGACAGGTCCCTGGCTAACAAGATGGACGAATTGAGACTACAGGTCGTCACAAATAACATTGTGGGAGATAGCTGTGTGATTATTCTCACTGAAACCTGGCTAAATGACACTATCCTGGACTCCGCGGTAAGCCTAGAAGGGAGAACCCTTCACCGGGCAGACCGGACTTTGCTTAGTGGGAAGACCCGCGGAGGTGGGCTCATTATATCTACGAAGGACAGCTGGTGCTTAAACACGAAAACTGTAAGTAGCCAATGCTCCCCAAACCTGGAATACTTGACTGTTAAATGCCGACCCACTTACCTCCCGAGGGAATTCAACGCAGTGTATATTACAAGTGTTTACATTGCACCAAACGCAGATGGTAGCTTAGCATTGGCGCGGCTATATGACGTCATCAGTGGTGAACAGAGCGCGGACCCACAGGCAGTCCACATTATCGCCGGAGATTTTAATCATGCCGACCTGAAGGTAGTACTACCCAAGTTCTATCAGCATGTTAAATGTGCAACAAGAGGAGAAAAAACACTGGATAAGGTATACACCAACATCAAGCGTGCTTACAAGGCTAGACCGCTAGCTCATCTAGGCATGTCTGACCATGTGTCAATCCTCCTGATCCCAGCCTACACTACCATGAGGAAAAGTGCTCCCATCGCCACTAAGACTGTCAGAACCTGGCCAGAAGGGTCCGCTCCACTGCAGATCTGCCTAAATGACACCTCATGGCAGGAATATGAGCATGAGGACCTGGAACAGTTCACGTTGTCGGTTCTGAACCACATAGTGAACTGCACCAACTCAGTCACCGTGGACAAACGGGTCCGGGTCTACCCCAACACGAAGCCATGGATGACTGGGAAGGTCCAAAAACTGATCAATGAGAGGGACAACGCCTTCTTCGCAGGGAAGGGCACACTGCTGTACAGCACCACCAGGGCTAACCTAAAGCGCGGCATCCGGGAGGCCAAGGCAGACCACAGAGAGAAGATTGAGGAATGCTTCCTGAGCAACGACTCCAGGCGGATGTGGCAGGGGGTTCAGCACATGACAAACTTCAGAGCCAACAGGCTCACAGCCGCAGAGGACGACCCCCTGCTGGCGGAAAAGCTGAACTCCTTCTACGCCCGGTTCGACGAGGGGCGAACGGAGGTAACCACAACACAAACACCACTCTCTCCAGCTCTCAGCAGCCTCACCCTCACAGAGCATGAAGTGAGACGCGTGCTGAAGGCGGTGGACCCCAGGAAAGCCTCTGGGCCGGATGGCGTCCTGGGACGGGTGCTGAGGGACTGCGCCGACCAGCTGGCCGGGGTTTTCACCAACATCTTCAACCAGTCCCTGTCCCAGGCCACCATCCCACCCTGCCTGAAAACCTCAGCTATTATCCCAGTCCCGAAGAAAAGCGCGGTGAGCTGCCTAAACGACTACCGCCCGGTGGCACTCACACCAATCATCATGAAGTGCTTCGAGAAACTAGTCCGGGCCCACATACTCACACGCCTCCCGCCCAACCTGGATCCATACCATCCATACTACTATCAACTGCCTGTCCCCTACATGAACTATATTAACAATTTCAATCTGTTTCGGGAATGCAGAGACCTCTTCAGCAAGAATCGACTGAACAGAGCTGGAGAGGCGCTGTTCACCTCTAACCTACTTTACTCCATCAACCACCCAACAGTAGATAAGAACAAGGACAGGTCACACAATCAAACGACGACCCAGCCACAGACCACGGGGGCAGCAAGGACGGCGATCTCCCCAGCCACAAGGACAGGTCAACAGCTGACGCACCACGAGACGGGGCCCTCAAGGAGAAGGCCCCTCCCATCCTCACAGTTCAACTCGCAGAGGCGTCCGTTCAGAGACTCCCAGCCCCCCCAACCACAAACCCCCAGGCCTCTACCCCTCTTTGGGGTACTCCACCTGCCCCCTTCACACCTGCTTCAGAGGCTTCAACCCTCCACGACACGCCGACCTCGCCCCCGCCCTAGCCCCCTCCCCCGGGCACCACCCTTCCACTTCCCCCTTCCCTCAACCCCCCATGCTTTCATTCCCCTCACATGGGATGGATGCACGGGTCTCTGCATTCATCTCATCCTGTCTCCTGAGTCTAGCTACATCCCCACTTCGGCTTCCCCTCCACACACCCAACCCCCCCCCTAACCTGCCCCCCCTCCCCGCCCCCATCAAAAAAAACAAGAAAATTTTCTCATCCACCAAGGACACAGTCCTCCAGCAAGAGCCTGAGGTAAGAACCCTTGTTATCCATGTTATTCCTACACGGACTACCACCAGGGCAAACAATTACAACTATTTCTCAGCACATTCTGTATGTAAATCAACCTTAATAACGGTTTAGCCGGCTAGAGTCCCATGTTGTGATACAAAGTCCAGGCAGCTGAAACTAGCTCGTTTTAATGTCAGGGCTTTGAAAAAGAAATCATTCTCGATTAATGACCTGATAAGAGGAGCTCCTCTTGCTGTCATTAACACTGGTATTAACACTGGTCGGGCAGCTGAAAGAAAATGGAGGAAAACTAGGCTCACAGTTCACTGTGATATTTACAAAGACGCGATAACTGCCTACAACAAAACAATACGCCTTGCAGAAAACGCTAGTAACTTAGAGTGTTATTCTCTACTATTGACAAGCTAATCAACACTGCCCCCCCCCCCCTCCGCAGCCGTCAGCAACAAAATGCGAAGAGCTTGCACTGTTCTTTAATAATAAGATAACATCTATTAGAGCCAGCATCACCCCTGACGCAAAACATAGTCGACCTCAGGAAAACAAAAGCAGCATGAGTGAATTCACCAGTATTACACTACTGGACCTCTGTAACACTGTCTCTAAATGTAATTCCTCCACCTCCTGCCTTGACCCTATACCAACAGCATTCTTCAAGCGGGTGTTTGATAGTGTCTCAAATCATGTCCTGAAGATCATAAATACGTCACTTCAAACAGGCATCTTCCCAGATGCCTACAAAACAGCTGTTGTAAGACGGCTATTAAAGAAACCCAACCTCGACGCCGATGCACTGAAAAACTACAGACCGATATCCAACCTCACATTCATTAGTAAGATACTTGAGAAAGAAGTTACAAATACAATCCTTTCTCAAAGAAAACAATGTCATGGAGGAATTTCAATCAGCTTTTAGAACGTATCACAGCACTGAAACTGCTCTTACTGAAATAGTGAGTGATCTCAGACTAAACTCTGATGCAAATAAGGTCTCAATTCTCGTCCTATTAGATCTAAGTGCAGTGTTTGATACGATCGACCATGATATCCTAATCAATCGTCTTTAGTTGGTCTTTCTGGCAGCGTGTTAAATTGGTTCAGAACATACATTACAGGGAGAAGGTTCTATGTCAAGCTTGGAGATCATGTGTCTGAGAAATATGACAGCGACTTCGGAGTTGCACAAGGGAGCTGCCTTGGTCTGCTAATCTCACTATACATGTTACCACTCGGGGACATCATTAGAGAGCACAACGTATGTTTCCACAGCTATGCCGATGACACGCACATTTATTTTTTATTTTTTTCAAACCTTTATTTAAACTCGTAAGTTACTGAGGTTGCCCTCATTTACAGTAGCAACGAGTGAATAAAAGAGAACCAACAATATAAGTCATAAACAGAATAGAAATTAAACCAAAATATAAAACAAACAAAAACATTACTAAGAAATGTACAACATAATTTAAAAACAGTTACAAGAAGTGACACAGAGGGGAAAAACCAAGTTCTTAAAATCATTGAGTGATGGGAGAGTGACCAGTTTCAGAGAATTCTGAATAGAGTTCCAAGTATTAGCAGCATCATAAGAGTACAAACTGTACATTTCTGCTGAACCAAATGATACTTCAGTTATAAACACCATTACGAACTGTCTTCTAGCAATAAATAAATGGATGAGCAATAACTTCTTGAAGCTAAACGAGGACAAAACTGAAGTCCTACTGATCGGCCCTAAAGCAAAGAGGGATATGCTGCTTAAGAATCTGGGGAAACTGACATCATGGATTAAACCTGAGGTTACAAGTCTAGGTGTTATTTTCGACTCAGACCTAAGCTTCAAGTCCCATATTAACAAGGTGACGAGAACATAATTCTTCCACCTTAGAAACATTGCTAAAGTAAGACACTGTAACACACTGTAAAACACTGCAAGACTTCGATTACTGTAACACACTGCAAGACTTCAGCTCATTCAAAACTATGCAGCTCGACTTCTAACTAGAACCAAGAGGAGAGAGCACATTACTCTGGTCCTAGCTACTCTGCACTGGCTGCCAGTAACATGTAGGTTTGATTTTAAGGTCCTCCTCCTTATATACAAAGCCCTTAATGAGCGAGGGCCAAAGTACATTGCTAATTCCCTTGTCAACTATGTACTCATCTCTCCATGTACTCAAGTATGTACTCACCTCAAGAACACTAAGATCATCTATCGCAGGTTTATTAGAGGTTCCCAGCAACAGTCAGAAGAAGATCGGGAGTACAGCCTTTGCCAACTATGCCCCAAAGCTTTGGAACACATTACCTTTAGAGATCAGGGAAGCCAGCTCACTAAATATTTTTAAAAAGAAAGCTAAAAACGTACTTCTCCAATATAGCCTTCAACTAGCTCATCTGCACCTGCCTACTGTTCATTTGCCAGCTGCTGCACTTTAAATGTTTCATTTCAATCTATTCATTTCTTATATTTCTTACACAGTAATGCACATGGTCTTTAACCTCACAGACGTTTGCTACTGTGTCTAGACAGACGACAGTTAGGCTACAGGTCCAGTTGACTGGGATTTTGCGCTGCTGTGTCTAGAGACAGACGACAGTTAGGCTACAAATCCAGTTGGTTAAAATACTGTGATCTGACGCTGCCGGATCGAAAGGTATTCTGCTGATGAGAGTCTTGGCATTGTTGAGTCACTGAACATACACAGAGACTGAGAACGTACACAGAGGACGTACAGAGAGACTGAGAACGTACACAGAGACTGAGAACGTACACAGAGACTCAGAGATAAGATGGATAGTGGTTACTAAACGTTAAGGCAGAGGTTGTACATTGTTTCCCTTTTTAAATGTATTTTTATCTTTACCTTTTCTTTTGACTGTTTTCCCCTGCTTTTATATTCATTCTATGCTTGTATATGTTTTTATATTCACTTTATGTTCTTATTCCTGTTGCAAAGCACCTTGAGCTGCATTTCTTGTATGAAAGGTGCTACATAAATAAAGCTTTACTTACTTACTTACTTACTTACATAAAGTGTTGTACTCCAAAAAATGCTTTTAACCAATGTAGTGACCTTGTGCCCCTTCTTGTGTGGGCTGATTGAGAGCACTCCAATAGATGAATACTGACTGGCTTTCAGCAGCTAACAACACAATGAAAAGGAAATGAGGAATGTCCAAAAATGAAGTTAAAGTTGAACTCAAAATGGCTGTATTCCATATTCCAGGTTTCCCAATAGTAAAATAAATGTATCTTTAATACTTTGTAGTATAAACAGAATCAAACAGAGGCAACAAAGACCAGAGGTTAAAAGCAGTAAGCCTCCAATCAGCAACACCTGGCTTTCTCTTGGCCAGGCCTTTATCCCTTCTCCTCCGCCTACAATCCACCGCACCTCTCTTGGCCAGGTCTTTCTCCCCTCCAAGCCTGTTGAAGGTGACTAAAACACACTTTAAACACACAAAACCAGAATGGGCTTCTCGAATTATGATAGTATCAATAGTGGGTGGGTTTAAAGGTGCAATAGGTCATCTTTACCCCTTGAAAGTCCTAGATGGGATAGGGAAAATAACTTTTCAATCTTTCCCGAGAAAAACGTCAGTTATGGACATTACATCCAAACGATAATAATATGATTCATAATGATTCATAATGGTGTGCTCATCCCTGTGTGACTCTTACCTGATCCTAGAGTTATAGTATGTATCCCAACTCGGTTGTTAAGTCTGACGTGACTTTATGACGTTTAGCAATTTCCGGGTCCAAATCAAAACTTCCCTGCACCAGAGTACCAGTGTACTAAAGCGGTAGAATGACAGTTCAATCGTTTTTTTGACTCGGATCTATTCATACAACAAGGGACACAGCACTTTCCAAGTTTTCCCATATTGTCAGCGTCTTTGAGCCTCGGAAAAGCGCTATACAAATATAATGATATAATTATTATCATTACTGCGGCATTTCGAAGAGAGCGCCTCAGCCAACGTTGGACCCGGAAACACTTAACAACCGAATATGACCAAGCATGAGTTACAAGAAATCGTGAGGAGTTTACACATGGTACGATACCTGATGTTGATGACTCAACTGTACGCGTTGTCAACTATGCACATGAACATGAACATGACAGTCCACTCTCTGTAATAACCTGGTCGCAGGTACGTCATGCTGCTTGAGTAGCGGCGCTTGGTGGCGTAACGCACTAAGCGTTGCAGGGTTCCCGGTTCGATTCCGTCCGCGGCCATATCCCGCATGTCGTCCCTTCTCTCTCTCTCACCCATCCTTCCTGTCAAAATCTCTACTGTCTCTATCGCAA
>NC_137688.1:28585485-28605485 GCF_963989245.1 Nansenia antarctica
ATGTCAAGAGCCCCTGTGCTCCACTGAGGGGACTGTTGCCAGCAGCTATTTAACATAGCTATTCATAGTGTAACAAATCAGGCAGAAGACTAGCTACAGGAGTGAGGGGGGGGTGGGCGGGGGGTGAGCAGGGGCGGGGGCTGAGGGTGGGAGACAGGAGCATATTAAGTGCAAAATGGAGGTCTTCTCCCTGCCTGGTTGGTGGTTGAATGTTATCAGGTTTTCACTCCATGGTAATACATATGTTTTGTTTACTGTACATATGTACAACTGTATATAGCTCATAACTTGATATACACGTCTAAACTACCATATTTGCCATACTGTACCTATCACAATCATTGTCATGTATTTATATGATATTATAATATTATTATTATATTATTATATTTGCACTTCTGGCTAGATGCTGAACTGCATTTCGTTGTCTGCTACGTCAACGTACTGCAACGAGAATAAAGTTGAATCTAATAAAATCTAATGTGTTGTTTAGTACGAAAAACAGTGTCGGACGTCGACATAAGTTAATATGAAAGCTTTCCTAGATGAATGAAGATGGGGTGACTGCAGACACAGTATTTGTAGGTTTTCTCTAGAGTAGCTAAAGTTGTGTAAGGGAGTTTGGCATTAGTAAGCGTAACCAGTGGTGTAGTCTATGTGATACGCAGGACTACGCCGTATACCCACTAGGAAAGGCCAAGGATTTCCATATACCCACTTAAAAATGTGTGAGGATACGTAACGGCGTTTTGTGACAGAACTTTCACTTTTATTCATAAAATTCACTCCGTCTGTGTTACGAAGCACTTCAATTTTGGACCATTAGGACTGACTATAGCGTCATATACCATCAACGGGGGGAGATGCGACATGAAATGTGTCAAAATGCAGCACTATCATGCACAGATCAGCCTTATAACATGTAATGTTATATATATATATATATATATATATATATATATATATATATATATATATATATATATAACGTTAGACAGAGAGCGCAGATTTATTTTTATGGCGTTCCGAAATGAACGATATGAGGCTGGGAGGGAAAAATCACAGTATACCCACTAGAAACAACTAGACTACACCACTGAGCGTGACACCTGATAGTTCATGTTGAACATACTTTGGCCTGCCGGGGTCCCCAGTAGGATCTCTCCATGATGCAGATGAGGAGAAGAGTGTCGAGACCTCCTGACAGGATGTGATGTCATAGGAGGAAGTTTGCCTTAAGTTTTAATTATGATACAACTATTTGACAGACTCCCACTATGTATTGTAATGACTGAGATCACTGTGGATGTTTTTCTGGTTCTAAGGAAAACAGAACCAATTACACGATGGGTTTGTTTTTTTTATACACAACTGACTCCCACGCACTGCCTAATTATACCCAATTGATCATTTTAGCTAGTTATTATATTCTAGTTTCCTTTGAAAAAGCAGAAAAACAAAACATTCACAGGGTGCAAATCAAACAGTAATTTGCTGTGCGAATGATCCCACAGAGTGTGATGTTTAGCCCCTATGAAGACAAACTAATGTGCAGACTTCTGTACTGCGCCTGACAGCCAAGAAGAAGCGACTTCATAAAAAAAAAACGTTTATGAGCAATATTTCGTTTCGCGAAACTGACATTCAAAGACTTTTTTTTGTGGACCAGTTTAAGCATGGCGATTGCCAGGGGAGTCATAGGTTTCCCAAATAAGATTTGTTCCTGTGGATTTGCGGCTCTTACATTTCATACTCGCGGGTTTCTCGTCCGTTTGATCACCTTACATGCGATTACTTTTACGGAGCAGGATTAACTGCCTGGTAGAGTAGTAGGCATCCTAGGTGTGTCTTCTGTGCTCTAAGAGGCTTATGGGGAAATATGTGCCGGCTAATAGCCTTATATTTCCCACACTTTTCAGATTCCATCCGAAAAGTTTGTCACATATACGCTGATTTGTCATAGACACTACAAATCCAGTTTGAGTGTGTAATACATTTGAAACTTCTACAACTTCTCCTATGCCTCACCAAAGGGCCTTTGAACAACACAGAGGTACCTGTTATCCTGCGCCTGTGTTGGCGTGCCCTAGAAGATTACTATAAACAGAACAGAAGTTCATTTCAGCACGGCTGTGCCTGCCCTCGTAATATAGGGGTTCTATGCGGCTAAAACTATATGGAGGGTAATTTTCTATATATGGAGGGTAAAGTGCTTTAAGGTAATAATGCAAACTCCCATTTTCTCTCTCACTTACCCCTGTTTATTATCTCTCTCTAGCTCTCCCTCTCTCTATCTCTGCTCTCTCTCCCTATTTCTCCTGTCAATCTCCATCATTTTATTTCTCTCTCTTACTCACCGCCTCTCTCCCTCCACCCCTTTCCTCTCTTTTTCCCTTCTCTCTCTCCTCCTCACTCACTCACTCACTCACTCACTCTCTCTCTCTCTCTCTCTCTCTCTCTCTCTCAATCTCCTCTCTCTCTCATCTATTCTCTCAGACAGGGCCTGCCGTGTCAGCAGAACCGACAATGGAGCCCATTTTCTAGTGGTTCCATGCATTGCTAATCAGACCCTCATTCACCGCACATGGAGTAGATGGGATTAAACAGCAGGTACACCATGACCAGCATTGTGCTAGCGATGAGGTAAATCAAGCTGTCTAAAAACACAGCAAATTACTGTCAGAGTATGCTTGGTTAAGCAAGAGCGCACACTCATAGCTCTGAGTGATTTGAACCCACACACAACTGGTGTACTGCCCACCCTCCCTCCCACCGCATTGGGAGGGAAAAAGAAAACATTCTGATTCCAATGTACTCTGTAACACTTTTACATTAAGGTACCAGTTGTAAAGGGTTTATACACAGTGGCGATTTTAGCATGGCATTTCTGGAGGGTGAGTTTTGCATGACGTCACCATAACAAAAAATAAAGGTAGTCTACGGTAGGCACGCTGGGGCTGCACTGTGAATGCCAGGGAGCAAATAGATTTCCAAACTGGATACGCTTCGGTGCGCAGCGCGACACAGAACGCTACATTGAGATTGTCATGCTGAACATGCTGCACATTGTTAACTTGTAGGAAAGTTTTATCAAGTTTTATCAATTGTATTTCTTTAAATGTCAAATAAATATAATCGGAGCAGAGGCTATAACACAATACAAAAGCCACATTAACACAATTGTCCCCCTTGACTTTAAAATAGCAAGGGTAACCCCACTGTATAAAAAAGGAAGCAAATTAGACCCAGGCAACTACCGACCTGTTTCTATTCTTAATTCCATCTCGAAACTTATGGAAAAAATAGTTTATGAACAGGTTGATAGGTACCTTACCGAAAAAAATCTGATGTATGAATTTCAATCAGGATTCAGAACATCCCATTCCACTGACACATGCCTTCTCTATTTGAACGACCACATCAACCATGAGGTGGACTCGGGCAAGTACTGCGGCATGGTCATGCTGGACCTCCAGAAGGCCTTCGACACAGTAGATCACCACATACTGTTAGATAAACTGAAAGCAATTGGGTTCGATAGAACATCGGTGGGCTGGATGCAATCCTACTTAGAGGGGAGGGAACAGGTGGTTAGTGTGAACGGAACACTGTCCCCCCCCCTCCCAGTGACCTGCGGCGTTCCACAAGGAAGCATATTGGGACCTTTACTGTTCCTAATATATGTGAATGACATGTCATCAGCATGTGATTGCAATTTGTTCCTGTTCGCGGATGACTCGGCTCTGCTGGTCTCTGACAGGGACATATTGCAGGTGGAAAAAGCGCTAAGCACTGAACTGAGTAGAATCTGCATCTGGCTAGCTGACAATAAACTATCAATACACCTAGGTAAAACTGAAACCATCCTATACGGATCCCCATCTAAACTCAGAAAGGCTGAAAATTTTAAAATAAAAGTGGGTAACATTAATATCACAAGAAAAGAGGATATTACATACCTGGGCTCCATCTTAGAGGCAAATCTTTCCGGAGATAAAATGGCAGCAAAAGTAATCAAAAAAGTGAACCATAGAACTAGATTCTTGTACAGGATATCCTCACTTGTCAGTAAAAACACACTGAGGACCCTATCAGGAGCTCTCATTCAATGTCACTTCGACTATGCCGTAACATCATGGTACTATAGAACCACAAAGGCCCATAAAACAAGACTCCAGACAGCCCAAAATAAACTGGTTAGGCTTCTGCTAGGCCTCAACCCTAGGACACATCTAACCGCTGCTCATTTTTTGAGCCTTGATTGGCTACGAGTAGTTGACAGAGTGCAGCAGCTTGCACTGGGCCTGGTCTTCAAGATACGCTACACCACAAAGACACCCAAGTACCTGTCAACATACTTCCAAAAAGTGAACAACGTCCACACATACAACACCAGAGGAAGCTCCACGAACCACGTTCAACCGCGTTGCACCACAAACAAGGGGTTAAACTCGTTTGCAAACTATGCAGTAAAAATGTGGAACGCCCTTCCTATAATCTTAAAGGAGTGCAAAACACTGCCCACCTTCAAAACCACTCTCAAAAAACATTTACAGGAGGCTGCAATCCGTAACTGGACCCCCTAAATCAAAAATCAGATTAAAAGACCCGAACTACCCACTGTACATACTTTATGTTTTGTCCCCCGCCCCCACCTGTGGTGTATGTCCCCACCTGTCCTACCCGCTGTACATACCTGATGTTTTGTTGTATTGTATATCTAGTATTGTTCTTCCCATGATGGATGTATTTTTTATCTTGTAGATAGTAATAGTTATTTGTCTGTATTATCGTGTAGATAGTACTAGTTGTTTTTTTTTTCCCCTGTCTGTCTTACATGTAACGATGAATTGAAAATCAAGGACCCCAATTGAAATAAGCCAGTGGCTTTCTTGGGTTTTTATCCTTTTAGTTGACCTTGTATGTAATATGTACTTTCATGTACCTACTTCTGCAAATCTTCTAATAAAGTTTTCAATCAATCAATCACACGCAAAGTAGGCTAGGCTAATTAACGGTGCTACATGAATAATACAGCCCAGAACATACCGATTCTCCTCGGTTGGGTTTGTTGTGCTCTGTGATGCTACAGCGATATGCACCATCTAGATGTGCCTGGATGTTGAGCTGCCCCAGTAAACCCAACTTCATGGCACAATTCAGATGGGACGCAGTAGATTTCAAGCTGTTCTTTCTGACAGATGTCTTTGAATCAGCCGATGCCCAAACAGAGGATCCACCAAAAAAAGCATACATAGGAAAGAGAACAGCGCGTGTTTTGAGGTGCTAGCGGTTAGCACATCTCTTTTTGTCAAACCGTTCCTCTTTGAACGTATGGGTCACTTTTACCCCCAGCCTGAAGCAGGACCAAGTCTTCTGGTTTTGTGTGGAACCTAAACATTTTATCTCCAACTTCTCTTCCAAAGGCAATGAACTAAACTGCACAGTCAACAAAGAATGTACACGATTCATTGTTCGCTAGCTAGCATTAGCGATAGACCTACAGTAGATCAACTGAATTGCTTTGGGATTATATAATTTGCAGGAGGTTTTCCCTGCTTACACTAATCAAGCTCACGGACCCCAAGCAACGACAGGGCAGAGTGCTCCACTGCCCTACAGCAGAGAGATGGGACAGGGAGGGCAGTCTGCAGTGTGACCACACACACACACACAAACTAGAGAACTTACTCCAAAAGAGCACTATAAGGATTGTGAGTCAAGGTTATTATAATTATACACACCGATTTCACCACTGAATCACAATTTTGTATTCAATACAAAATACATGTTGCCACAACGTTCAGATGTAACGAGCATCTTGCATCAGAGTGCCACCTGGTGGGGCACTGCCCTACATGCCCCTAATGTAAAAACGCCACTGTTTGTGGTTTACAATTAGGGAGCTTACAATCCAATTGTTTCTGTAATATACATGCACTTATGAAAAGCTAACCCAGATCTGAAATGATGCAATATTTGCAATGGTTGCACAGTGGCTGCAAATTGTATTTGCTAGTTTTTACACCAAATGTGTGTAATTGTCAGTGTAATTACTTAATGTATGTACCTCTATCTTACATTTACTATCATGAGAATTGGTACAAAACCAAAGAAAACCTTCACTTATTGATTAATTCCTGGTATGGCAAGACCTCATTGAGTTGTCTCTCTTCATTGCTTTTTCAAAAGTAGCACCACAAATCTTGACAGGTACACAAATATGACAGGTACTCTTAGTTCACCTCTCATATTGTGTGTGTGTGTGTGTGTGTGTGTGTGTGTGTGTGTGTGTGTGTGTTCAGAAGGCTGATGTATTTTGCTGGTGGGCTTTGTTCATATGGCTTCCTTGTGTACTGTCGCCCAACTGACATTTACCCTACAAGGAAAACAAGCTCCCCTTTGGGTCACAATGACATGGACGGTAAAAGGAAAATGTCACCGTCCCCTCTCTGCTGTACCTGTGGTCGGAACAAGGTTTGTGATTCACCGCCGTCATCGAGACAAAGGCTCGAGCGAGTCTCATGCAACAGCGATCAGGGGCTTTCAAAACAGGTCTCTCTTCACCAGACAAAACACCAGAGGCATACTAGAGATAATGCCCTTTGTACGCTCTTCATCTTCTCTGTATTGTTCCTTCTGTTTACCTATTCAGATATTAGATGTGATTTTATGATGTGAGTAGTATGGACTTGCATGACCTCATACCCAGACGATCATGCCTTGCATTACGCCTGGACAAAAATCACTTCAACTGTGGAAGTGAAGGGGGGCCAACCCAACTGAGGAAAGCATTTGTGACACGGTCTGGTGAAAAGGTCTGCATGTCGGCAATTCTCAAGTCACACAATTGACCACTACATATAACAGTTTTAGGATCACTAAATACTTATAATTTGTGAATTGGAACAAATTGGCTGGTACACATAAGGATTTTCTAAATCTTAACAGATTTTTTATCTGAGAGAGACCCCACACATGAAGATAAGAAATCATGGATTGAACAGCCTTGATCGTATTGTGTGTGGTGTGCGCCGATATTCCCAATACAGCACACCACATACATAAAGATTGATCGTTACGACAGTCTAGAGTCTCGTTCCCCAAGCCAGAACTCTCGCGTGATCAAACGTGATCTAACGTAGTACCCTGACTGACCTGTACGAGGCAGTCATGTGCAACAGCCTCAGACTCTTAACACACCTCATACCACAGGATAATCTTGTAGGTTAATCTTTAGAGCCATCCGATAATCGGGCGTTTGCTGTCCTTGGTCGGAAGGGGGAAAATCGGGCTAAAATCGGCCATCGTGAGCCATTGGCTACTGGGCTGGTGATACATGGCTTGTAAACAAATGTACGTTTTAGAACGAGTTCAAAAGCAAGGACTCTGTGATCATCTAATTATGTGTAGTTTTTTTAGCATGTTGATGTTCTATCAGCATGTTGTGATGTGCTAAACATGCAGTTAGATGTTCATAGCGATGTTCTTTCTTAGCTGCTACCGAGCTACCAACGCGATGGTAGCAAACATGTCTGTTCTGACTCAGAGCGTTTTTCTCTGGTATTTGGTTTGAGGTGTACCAACATTCAAAAAGCATATCGTCTTCAACCATTTTCACATTTCAATGTATGACACATCATTTGAAAGCGCATAATCAGAAAAATGACCTTGCCCTACTTGGGATACGGCGAAGGGAGGGGGAGGTGTGTGGTGGGGGTTCTGTGGCAGGCACTGCTTGGGAGAATAATACTGGCTTTGGGCACTACTTTTGTTAAGTGAATGAAAGCCTACATTGGGCAATTGTTAAACCAGGGTCATCAAGGCAGCGAGGACATTCTGATGACGCAAGATTGGGTCTTGCATGAATGACATGGAGGCTCCAGCGCGTGAACGGCTCTTCACAAAAGCAACAAGGTGCAGGATCACATCAGGGTATGTCAATGCCAGTGGTTTATGATGGGGTTTCTCTACAACTTACCAATGACGGATCTTTTATATCAAGTGATGTATTCAGTTTGAATTTTAGCAGGCAGATTGCATACACTGAAGCCAAACAATAAACACTGTTCGGTTCTCTCCTACTAATGAAATCTCTTTGAGCGTCATCTTCTTCACGATTCAATGAAATCCATAATTAATGGGAGTAAAGTTTGTTTACTTATAGGTTTATTCATTTGTTTGCTCGTTTAAATGTTTTATAGAGCTCTCTGGAGATTTGAATAATTGAGGCGATTTGTGTTCTCTTAAGCATAGTCAAATAAGAACCCCAGGGAATCAAGGGATTGATCATTCAGAAGTGTAAGGTTTATCACCATCTGCTCAGTCAACCATCCCTTAACGGCCCAAATACAGAACATCATATACGAGAGAGGGAGAGAGAGAGAGAGAGAGAGAGAGAGAGAGAGAGAGAGAGAGAGAGAGAGAGAGAGAGAGAGAGAGAGAGGTGTGTTCAATAGAAATAATTTAAGCACTGCACCTGTGTTTTGTACCTAGAGTACACTCCCCACAAAAGACTGAATGATAAAAGAGGAAAAAATAACATGTGGCAAACAACAATACAGATATGCTATATGATATGCTTTAAAGTTCAATCTAAACCCTTCACTTCTGATGTAGCCATGTATAGCTAGTTGGTGTTTTTCTGCAGATCTAATTTAAGGCGTGTAATGTGTATTATTCAAATCAATTCAGTCATTTTAATGGCTTTCGAAAGATTAAACACTCCTTAAATAGACGGATGGAACGTTTAATAATGATATGCACATGCACATGTACAGTACACAACCACAACAATGACATTACCTAGACATTTCCAATGAAAGCCCAGTGTTCAAGACACACCGTTTCATAGGAAAAACACAGAGAAGTGATATTTTGTCACTGCGTTGTCCAAACACGACTGATGAATCACCAGGACAGTGGAAATCAAACCCTAAACCCTGCGAGCCATTCTGATGATTGAGCCTGTTCCCTGTGGCATCCCTAGTGGATAATACGGAAGCTTTATGGCCTGACGTGACAAATGAAATGTTATTGGGACTATTTGGGCTGTCTTTGGCAGTCTGAGCTTCGTTCATTTAGTCCATATCTTGCGCTCTGACAGCTCCCGCTGCATCAATCAGACCAGGATAGAAGAGAGAGGTAGGGCTGATGCTTTATGGCACAGTCTAAATTTCGATTCTGACGTCTTTTAGTGCACCTTCACCGGCATATTTAGCCGGCGCTGATGCATGGCGGGAATGGCTTTTATGACATTTGTGGTTGAGTTAATGTGAACTGTGACAAGATCAGTATGTTGCTGGTTTGACTTGTAGAGAGAGACAGGGTGAGATTGAAAATGACCCACGCAGGCAGGCAGTCAAGACAGGCAGGCAGGTAGGCAGGCAGGCAGGCAAACACACACACACACACACACACTCACAAACAAACATCCTATCCCAGCCTAAATAGCTTTAACCTACAGCTACCGTAGACATAATGTGCTTTATGACTCGGCACTCTTCAAAACCTGATTTCTATTGATGTGAACTTTGTCTCAGAGAGGTGGAAACCGGCTCCACACACGGTGTTGACTTGCTGTGATGAGGAGGAGTGTGTGTGAGGAGGAGTGTGTGTGAGGAGGAGTGTGTGATGAGGAGGAGTGTGTGATGAGGAGGAGTGTGTGTGAGGAGGAGTGTGTGATGAGGAGGAGTGTGTGATGAGGAGGAGTGTGTGTGAGGAGGAGTGTGTGATGAGGAGGAGTGTGTGATGAGGAGGAGTGTGTGATGAGGAGGGGTGTGTGAGGAGGAGTGTGTGATGAGGAGGAGTGTGTGATGAGGAGGAGTGTGTGAGATGAGGAGGAGTGTGTGATGAGGAGGAGTGTGTGATGAGGAGGAGTGTGTGTGAGGAGGAGTGTGTGATGAGGAGGAGTGTGTGATGAGGAGGAGTGTGTGTGAGGAGGAGTGTGTGTGAGGAGGAGTGTGTGTGAGGAGGAGTGTGTGATGAGGAGGAGTGTGTGATGAGGAGGAGTGTGTGAGATGAGGAGGAGTGTGTGATGAGGAGGAGTGTGTGATGATGAGGAGGAGTGTGTGATGAGGAGGAGTGTGTGTGAGGAGGAGTGTGTGTGATGAGGAGGAGTGTGTGATGAGGAGGAGTGTGTGATGAGGAGGAGTGTGTGAGATGAGGAGGAGTGTGTGATGAGGAGGAGTGTGTGTGAGGAGGAGTGTGTGATGAGGAGGAGTGTGTGATGAGGAGGAGTGTGTGATGAGGAGGAGTGTGTGATGAGGAGGAGTGTGTGATGAGGAGGAGTGTGTGATGAGGAGGAGTGTGTGAGATGAGGAGGAGTGTGTGATGAGGAGGAGTGTGTGAGATGAGGAGGAGTGTGTGATGAGGAGGAGTGTGTGATGAGGAGGAGTGTGTGTGAGGAGGAGTGTGTGATGAGGAGGAGTGTGTGATGAGGAGGAGTGTGTGATGAGGAGGAGTGTGTGTGAGGAGGAGTGTGTGAGATGAGGAGGAGTGTGTGTGAGGAGGAGTGTGTGAGATGAGGAGGAGTGTGTGATGAGGAGGAGTGTGTGATGAGGAGGAGTGTGTGTGAGGAGGAGTGTGTGATGAGGAGGAGTGTGTGATGAGGAGGAGTGTGTGATGAGGAGGAGTGTGTGTGAGGAGGAGTGTGTGATGAGGAGAGGTGTGTGAGATGAGGAGGAGTGTGTGTGAGGAGGAGTGTGTGTGAGGAGGAGTGTGTGATGAGGAGGAGTGTGTGATGAGGAGGAGTGTGTGATGAGGAGGAGTGTGTGTGAGGAGGAGTGTGTGACGAGGAGAGGTGTGTGAGATGAGGAGGAGTGTGTGTGAGGAGGAGTGTGTGATGAGGAGGGGTGTGTGATGAGGAGGAGTGTGTGATGAGGAGGAGTGTGTGTGAGATGAGGAGGAGTGTGTGTGAGGAGGAGTGTGTGATGAGGAGGAGTGTGTGATGAGGAGGAGTGTGTGTGATGAGGAGGAGTGTGTGATGAGGAGGAGGAGTGTGTGATGAGGAGGGGTGTGTGTGAGATGAGGAGGAGTGTGTGATGAGGAGGAGTGTGTGATGAGGAGGAGTGTGTGATGAGGAGGAGTGTGTGAGATGAGGAGGAGTGTGTGATGAGGAGGAGGAGTGTGTGATGAGGAGGAGTGTGTGATGAGGAGGAGGAGTGTGTGATGAGGAGGAGTGTGTGATGAGGAGGAGTGTGTGTGAGGAGGAGTGTGTGATGAGGAGGAGTGTGTGATGAGGAGGAGTGTGTGATGAGGAGGAGTGTGTGAGATGAGGAGGAGTGTGTGATGAGGAGGAGTGTGTGATGAGGAGGAGTGTGTGATGAGGAGGAGTGTGTGATGAGGAGGAGTGTGTGAGATGAGGAGGAGTGTGTGATGAGGAGGAGTGTGTGATGAGGAGGAGTGTGTGATGAGGAGGAGTGTGTGATGAGGAGGAGTGTGTGATGAGGAGGAGTGTGTGATGAGGAGGGGTGTGTGTGCGAGGGTGAGAACTCCAATCAGACTCAAAGTCCCAGTCTGCTTTTCACTGTTATGACTCTGTCACATCACAGAAGGCGCAGGTCCTCTCTTTGGAGAAGATCCCTTCACCTTAGCTGACGTTTAGTTTTTACGCATGTCTCAAGACGGTGATCTGTTAGTCTTTCCCCTAATACAAGCCTGTTGTATCTTGTATCTAATACAAGCCTGTTGTATCTTGTATCTAATACAAGCCTGTTGTATCTTGCTGTAACATTCATGTTAAATAAATTAACCAACCAGGGTTGATCTCCCCGGTCGGTCTGGCAGATGAGGAACTCATTTGGAGGGCATCAAATGATTAAGCGCTGGATATTATTTCTGAATTAATAAACGTAACAACATGTTGGTGTTTGGATTCAATTACTAACTAGGTCAAGAGAACATCCCGAATAATTAGGGGCTATATATGAATGGCTTATTGAGTGTCTTCATACTGTAATTCACATGTTGCACTGTGATTACTACTGGTCATAAAGGAAGAAATCTGACTCCCCTTATGTCAAGCTGAAAATGTAATTTTGATCTTCTTTTACATGTTTACATTATCCTGGTAAAACGTGAGTGTAGGAGTGGATGGGATGTGTGTGTGTTTTTGTACATGTGCGTACACGCTTGTGTGTGTGTGCGTGCGTGTGTGTGTGTGTGTGTGTGTGTGCGTGCCTACTTTCTGTGTTTATGGGGATATGAGGATAGGCTCAGTGAAGGACCCAGACTAAATAAAGCTCAATAATAAAACTGCATCACAAGTGCAAATTTACCTGCACACTCCTGCTTGATAAATGCCACGGCAACCAGGGAAAAATTGCCTGCAAAGGACAGGGTGACTAATTCTCCCACAAAATGTTATTAGGGCTTTGTGTGTGTGTGTGTGTGTGTGTGTGTGTGTGTGTGTGTGTGTGTGTGTGTGTGTGTGTGTGTGTGTGTGTGTGTGTGCGTGTGTGTGTAAAGAACGTACAGGTTGTATGAATGAAAATGAGATCTGTTCAATAATACATTAGGGTGTCTGCAGAACACTATTACCAAAGAATATGTTTTATGAAAGTCCTGGTAAATGGCGTATATTTCCGTGCTGGCACATATTTTACCCATATGATAAATGACAGACAGGACTTTAGATTGCATATGGGGTTTTATGCATGACCAGTTAATACATTCCCTCAATTTTAAAAACATTGAAAAAGGCTAACAGAATATTAGTCACATTTTCTTTGTATACTGTATTAGATGATATTATATTATAGCCATCCGTTGTAGTCTACCAGAAATGGTGTGTATAGTAATGTACCGCAGGAAAACACTCCAGCATCCATCTTCTTCTCTGAAATGGAATTTCAAGTGTTGAGGTGAATCTAATCGTCAGTGAAAGCTCACTCAAGGCCACAGAAATCATGCTTTTTTATTCTGTTTTAAATAATGTTATTCTAATGAATTTAGCACTTTAGATCGCACTCAAGATCCCAGACTCACAGACAAACACGGGAAGATTACAAAACACGGACCGGAAGTTATCAAGCCTCTCAGAGTAGGAAACAGCTCATAAGTGCTTGACAATTCAGAGAGTGATACACATTTGGTCTGACTTTAACGCATATGAATAAAAGCTAAGTTATTAAGAGTCTTTATGGTAAAAGGTTCTCAGAACTGTGGAGTGTTTCGGAGTCCTCGAGAGGTGTCCTAACTCATTATGAGTAGGCCATGATAGATGGCTGCGTGCACATGCATGCATACACACTGCAGATATAGAAGAGATGTTTTCTAAAACGTTTGACAATGCAGAGTCTCTTATTCCAGGTCCAGTACCTCCCCATCGATGGAAGGGTCTTCTTTTGTGCTCTCTGGTAAAACTTCAAATAATAATAAGGGAAAATGCAGCAGTGACATAGAGACGATAATAGGTCTATCACAGGCAACCATTAGCAGCGCAATAACTCATAACAACATTCATTAATTACAGCACCACACATCACGCAACCTAACATTTTATCGATTTCCCCACAACTCAACGTCAAGTTATCTGCAAACGATCTGCCTTCATGCGTATCAGTGTACTGTTAAACCCTTAACCGTAATGATAAAAACATGGTAGCATAATATATATTTTATATTATATTGTGACACTATGATATACCAAAACAACCCTCAAATGCATCATTATGTTCATTGACTTGTGTTGAGCATTTTATTTCGAGAGTGTCACTATGACTGCATTGGGTCGTCAATGTTTGGAGCAAACCCGATATATTTGGGAGCAAACTGTCAAAATGTACTTTTAGGCTCCAAATCCATTACCGTAAGTAATGGGAGGAATCTTTTTCGCCTTTCGCCTTCTTACCCCTTACCTTACGAATTTGAAATCAACCAATTACCGTGAGGTTAAAGTATATATTTTCAGCTATTTTTGGTGGGTATTTGTGTACATATTGGTTTCACCAAAAGTTGAGAATCTCTACATGAACCTCCTAATCCTTCACCATCCCATTACTTAGGTGGGGCCACTGTATATTCTGATATACAGAGACATGCGGGCACATCATAACACAACCAGGATACTAGACTGACAACACATGGGATGAGCAGGTAGGTAATACACATGAAGCCAGTCGACGTTAGAGTACTACACTGTAATGGTTTGTTACACAGTACACTTGTCCTTCAAACTGTACTTCATCTTCTCTCTCTGTGGATCTCTCCGTACCAGTGGAGGCTCCTTCATAGAGGTGGAGGAGGCCTGGCCTCCCCAATAATTTGAGAGAAGAGAGAGAGATTTAAAAAAGCAATAATTATATTTTTTACCAGACACACAACATACAATTCAGAACAATACTTCATCCATTTCTAATATTTATCCTGCAGAACAGCACTCATACACGCGTGTGGCGGAAAAAGGTACTACACGGAGGCCAGGCCTCCTGTCGGAAAGTGGTTTCTCATAGAAGTCAATGTAATGCAATTTTTTTCATGGCAATATGTGATTGGCCAAATCACTGAAAATGGGTGGGAACAGGAGGCCTGGCCTCCGTGTAGTACCTTTTTCCGCCACACGCGTATGAGTGCTGTTCTGCAGGATAAATATTAGAAATGGATGATGTATTGTTCTGAATTGTATGTTGTGTGTCTGATTGACATAGTGTTTGAGTGCTTTTGACATGTCATTGATTGTATGTAGTATGTTGTGGTGAATGTTGTGAGCCTGAGCAGAAGGAATAATAGCTGCTGCAGGCGGACCAGAGATTCATGCCAATTGTTTTGTTTATTTGATGACCCATTGTGCAGGCAATAAAAGCTGCTTCATCCACCATCCTGAGAGTGTCCCAATCCCTTCAGTACCGCCAAACACAAATTAATAATTTTTAACAAAGACAGATAAGAAGAACAGGGATCATTCCATCGCGAGTGAAGCGAGCAAGGGGAAAAAAAATTGGCCTCCTCAATTCTGGAAGTCACCAGCCTCCACTGCTCCGTACCTATCAAGGGCTCTATCTCTCTTTCTCTCTTTCTCTCTTCCACCTCCCACCACCTGAAGAGCATTCTTGAGCTCTTATCATGATAATGTCTCCAAGCCGTAAACAAAGTCTCGTTGGTCTCGTGTCACTGCACTCCATTTGCAAGCTTTTGTTAATTGCACATAAAATGCCACGCAATTGTGTCAGGGTAACCTTTCAGTAAATGTGTGTGATTGTTTTCCAACCGAGCACTGCGCGAACGAGGAAGCATGTTGTGTATTTCCTGGGGGAGTTTAATTGATCTCCGGGTGAAGTTAAATGCAGGGCTGTGACTTTAGAGGATGCTTCTTCTGTCTTTCCTTTTTCTTGCCACTTTCAGCTCCAAAAAATACATTTTCATTGTCTTCTTAATGAGAAAAAATGTCAGATCAAAACACGGCAACACTGCAACACATGGACGAGTCGTGTCGTTTATTTGTTTTGCTCTACATTGCTCTGCTCTGTCATTGGCTGTGTTAAATGCCAGGCAGATTGGGTAGGGAATGCTGAACTTTGTGTGGAAGTTTGTGTTGCCTCTGACGGCTCTACCAGGAAGACTCAGCTGGTTCCCAGGGCCCAGCACTGGGAGGCTGGGACACATGAGGACATTTACACTCATGATGTGAGCTCTCAGGGGGGGGTTTAAAAACATAATGTTGACGGTCCCCCCCTTCTCTCTCTCTCTCTCCCTCTCTCCCCCCATTCTCTCTCCCTCCCTCCCTCCCTCACACCTCATCTCACCCCCCCTCTCCCCTTCTCTCTCTCCCAGCCCTCCCCACCCACCCTGTGATAGACAGCAGGAGCATCTTGGAGTTGCACACTGTGCTGCTCCCAAGGTTCCTATGGGGATGTGTGTGTGTGTGTGTGTGTGTGTGTGTGTGTGTGTGGAGGGGGTTCCACTCTGTGATTAAGGGGGCCAACTGGTGCTTGGGTAATCAGGACGTGAAGAGCACTGAGCTAACAGTACAATCCAGGGGTTAGCCAAGGGTGTCCACCCACCTATAGGGACCGCTCACACAGCCACTCTGGGTATTTACTGTTGCAACATCACTGTTACTGTTGCAACATACTGTTGTATTGGTCTTAAAGATGTGTATATATTTTCAGCCAAAAGTTCTAAATTAGCACCCACAAGCCAAAAAACGGGCCCCAGAAATAGACAGAAATATTAGTAGTATTTGTAATTATTATTATTAGGCTAGTCATGCTTGTATATATAGTGCCATCAGTAAGTATTCACCCCCTTGGATGTTTTCCACATTTTGTTGTGTCACAACCTGACTTTAAAATATATTTTTCAACACCCAATATCCTATCATGTCAAAGAAATGTTTAGGCCTACTATTTAATAAAACATTTAAATCTGAAATGTATTGAGTCCATCTGAGTGCAAGGATAATAGTTCATGTTATTTCAGAATGAATGACTTTAGTTTTAATAGGGTTTCTGGTTTGCATAGGAATCAGTTACACATTAAGGGTTGGATCAGGCTGTCACTAACAATTCAGCACATTTCATAATGTTCTCTTGATCCTGACAAACTCCCTAGTGTCTGCCATTGACAAACATACCCATAACATGATGCAGCTACCACTATTTTTTACATGAGGGATGGCAGGGAAACTGCAATGCACATGCTCCATTTGCACTTAACGTAATGCTTTGCACTAAACTTATATAGGTTGTCAGTCTCCCCAGGCCTCAGGGTAGAATTCCTGAGCAGTTTTGTTCCTCTCCATTTGCTCCGTTTTTAATGACAACCTGATCCACACAGTGTGTTTGTATTTGATTCCTATGCAAATCAGAAACCCGAAAAACAAATGAGATTCATTCCTTGGCTTGAACACATTTTAAGAACAAAGAGTGTGTTAACCACACGTGTCGACTAAAGACATTTCAGCCTTTCTTTTTTAATACATTTGTAAACATTTCTAAAACACAATTTCCACTTTGATGGAAATCAAAGGTTATAACACAGCATGTGGAAAAGTCTAGGGGGGGGGGTACTTAATGAAGGCACTGTGCTTTTGTAGCTATAATGTACCGGTACATTCTCAGCTCAGACAGCTGCTGTACTGTGTTGATTATTGATATTTATTTGACACCCTACTGGATTTACCCAGTTGAAGACAATGTGGACAAATATACAGGAGCAGAATCCACACAATGCTTTGTG
Source organism: Nansenia antarctica (assembly GCF_963989245.1). Taxonomy (NCBI): domain Eukaryota; kingdom Metazoa; phylum Chordata; class Actinopteri; order Argentiniformes; family Microstomatidae; genus Nansenia; species Nansenia antarctica. The sequence continues at coordinate 28,602,664 of NC_137688.1, forward strand.
GTGACGGACAGATATAATGTATATGAGAACAATGTTGTTACATAAATAAAGCTACTGAAGGTCAATCCGACTGTGTCTCCTGCAGTCTTTGTTTTTGTTCATCCAGATGTATGCAGATGACAGACTGAAGAACTGCTTCTACCACAGGGCCGTCAAGGCCCTGAACACAGCAAAGGCCTAAGTTCTGGGCCCAGGACAGTCCGGACGGATTGTATGGCAGCTAGTGCTGAGGCACAAACATGTACATTTCAAGCCTGCAAACTGTGACACTTTAAATAACGTGAAAAAATACTTTTGTGCAATATGACAACCCTAGTTGACTATCTGTGCAGTATAGTACAGTGGATTGTGTACATAGACTTTATTTATGTAAACCAGCTCCTTACCTTCTTGTGATTTTATTCTTTTTCTAAATGTGTTTTTTTCCCTTTCCTAACACCAGGGGAGCCACCCTTCCTAAATTTCGTTGTTTGGTACCTGTACTGTAGCAATGACAAATAAAGTCCAAGTCCAAGTCCAAGTCCAAGTCCAAGTATGCTGGTGAAACTAAATAAAACTGGTTGATGTTTACTCTGTAACTTCCTCTGGTTCACATTGGTCAACTAAAACCTTGACTTTTTATTACAAGTATCCTCTATCCTCCATTTCCATTTCATTTCAGATGTTCTATATCATTTGACTGTAATACCCTTCTAACAGATATGTACAGTAAATGTTGCGTATGCATATGCTGTATGTAACACATTGGCTGTAGAATGAATGCAAGGTACGGTGCCATATCACCAAACCTTACAGTACCAACATGCTCATAGTTCTTCATTGCAAGGATTCATTTTGACCATTTGAGATAACAGCTCACAGCCGTGCCTTTTTGACCTACTAAAAGAGACACTACTCTTTACAATGGGAAGCTGCTATTTATACACAACGACCACTAGTTGGCCGCTTGTCAATTAGTCTGCTTCCTACACAGAAAAACTAGCTTTTTCTAGCTTATCAGCAAAATAGCTGTATACTAGCTTATCCTGATGTGATTTTTGAAAATGTAAGGATACTGGGTGGTAGAACGCACATATCTAGGAAAAGTCATGAAAGGAGGGTCCTGAAATTAAATCATTTAATAATGTAACTTCGATAATGGTAAACGTGGAGTAATATGAAAAGATGCGTCAGCATTCCATTTAGCCGTGCGTATATCGTGGATATCGGCACGGCTGGAACGCAAAAACTGACCAATAGAGACAATGGACCGGATCTATCCGTTGTATCAAAAGTGTTCCTGTACTCATTAAGGCTTCGGAAGCTCATTTGACTGGCCCTCATTCTCCAGCTCAACCTCTCTTGCAAGTTATCAACCCATAACTAACAAGCTGAACTTAGTTCCTTGTGGTATTTAAATATAAAACAAAAGATGTTGATCCAAGAACCATAACAAATGATGCATAGCTCTTTGCGACAGCATATTCAGCACCATCATTTATGGTTCCATGTATTAACATATTTTATTTCATTCAGACCGTGCCATTAGATGCCTTTGGCTACACACCCGTCCTTCCCGGCGTGACGACCAGAAGTTATTGCGTCCAGTAAATTTTTCACTGAGATCTCATTATAGCTTGAACGTCAGCTCAAGGACATGGTGTGAGCTGCTATTGGTTGAAGTCTGTTCAGCAGGGCCTTCACTGTTCTGTACCGGTATGAGGAAGAAGTGAGAAGGGGAGAAGTAGCACACACACACACACACACTCACCCACTCCTCATACAATCTTAACATGAACGGGATGACACCCAAAACCCTGTGGCAGGGTTTTTAGATGATGTGTGATTAACCACCACTTAAGCTAGAAATGTAAAGTTTGACTTTGTCTTTGTCTGTTCCGTTTGTCTGTTCGTCTCTCTCTCTCTCTCTCTCTCTCTCTCTCTCTCTCTCTCTCTCTCTCTCTCTCTCTCTCTCTCTCTCTCTCTCTGTCTCTCTTTCTCTCTCTCTCTCTCTGTCTCTCTCTCTCTCTGTCTCTCTCTCTCTCTCTCTCTCTCTCTCTCTCTCTCTCTCTCTCTCTCTCTCTCTCTCACATAAACACACAACCAGGACAACCCCCCCCCCACACACACACACACACACACAGATAAATCTTAAAAGAGTCCCAGGCTACTTTAAATCTAAACATCTCCCTTCCCTCGGCGATGGAAAGGCAGGCCGTAAATCGCCCTGACCGCTCATAACCACGGAACACTGTCAGATCTGACGAGTAATTGAACCCCTCGTAACTCAGTCATAAGTCAGGCTGTCAGATGTTTTAATGGGGTTCAGCATGTGTGTGTGTGTGTGTGTGTGTGTGTGTGTGTGTGCGTGCATGCGTGCATACGTGTGTGCCTGCAATGCATGTATGGGGTGTGTGACGACAGGTCTTCTTAACTATGAACATGAAGAAGAAAGCAGGAAGAGGATTTCAAATGGCCATTAAGGGAGTCGCTGAGGAGAAAGAGCCTCTATCCTCTCTATAGAAAGAGCCTCTATCCTCTCTATAGATACAAACCCTTGACCCCTCCTATAGGACATAGAAATTGTTTCGAGCTCCTTCAATTACCTCCAGCCAGATCTACACAGCTGTCTTTTCAGGCTTTTTACTCTCCTGGCTAGAGATGAGTGACTAGAAAACGACATACGTAGGTATTACACTATGTTCCTTCCCCTCTCCTGTCTGTTGAGGTGGTAAACACAGGCTGAGGAAGAGAAGGGGAACTCATGGTTGATCTGGGCGGAAGAACCTCTATTTCCTGAAAGCTTCACTTGTTCTGCTACGGAACAAAACGCTAGACGGCAA
>NC_137688.1:28610485-28627985 GCF_963989245.1 Nansenia antarctica
AGCTCACATTCTGTTTCCCAAAGTGAAATGAAGCATCAAAGTCAGTCTGCTTGACCAGGCTACATTGTAACAGTATCTTCAAATGGCAAATCCAACCATATCCACAGAGAGACTATGGAACTAGGCCAGGGGAGGCTGGTGTAGGTATAAATCAGATGAATGTCTCATTGTAATGTATGAAGTCCAAGAACGGTATCTCAGCCCATCCTCCGATTTCTACCTCCACCAGCCTCCCCTGTAATAGGCTTGTGAGGTCACCCTGTAGTGGCTTACAAGTGGTTATCATAACCAAAGTGGTTTCAGGTTACCATGGATGCAAAACACCCAGTGGACATTAGAGGTGATAAGACACTAGGGTGAACCCAATTCACCACTCCGGCTCCGTTTTCACCCCTCCGGCTCCGTTTTGCGCGTTCACGTGTAGCCGTAGTGGCGTCCCAATTCATTACTCATTTAGGGTTAGGGATAGGGTTAGGGTTTTCCATGGCTCCGTTTGGAGCAAATCTTGACCCTCGTTCCATTCGGAGCCATGAGACTCCCTTCCGGCATGCATTGCGAAAACATCTACAGAAATGTTCTTTTCGCTCTCGTAATACGGAAGCGAGCCTGAAATGTCATTTACTTTTTCTGGAATTACTTGTAATTAAAGACTTGAAAAATTATGATAACCATCGTATTATCTTAGTTTAATGTCATTACAATGCATTATAGACCTTTTATTTATAACAAGCATAACCAAAAAATCGCTGTTATGTCGGTGCTGTGTCTAACGTTACAGTAACGCAACGCTGCATGACAGTCGAGCATTTCAGAGATGTACAATCATAAATCAATTATTACCTGTGGCGTTTGACAGCGGATGATGGTACACATACTGTATGTAAAGTTATCTATCAAACGTTCGTCTGACTTGTACATGATGCGCATTTTGACCTATTTCCATGTAGAGGCACCCGCAATCTAATCCGAGCAGTTGTTATTAGGTAATATTATTAATGGGTTGTATCATTCATTTAAATGCATTATAGACCTTTTCTTTATAACAAGCACAACAACAACAAAACGTTATTATGCCGATGTGCTGTGTGTCTAACGTTACAAGCTGATTTGTGCATGACAGCCGCGCATTGACATATTTCCATGTCTGATGTCTAATGTCTGATGTACTAATGTCATTTCAATGCATTATAGACCTTTTCTTTACACACTTCGCGCACTAGGTGGGCCGCGAATACTGTAGAGATTTGTAAAGTGGGCCGTGAGTCCAAAAAGGTTGGGAACCGCTGTATTAGACTATCAAAGCAGGACACCGGATCCACTCATATCTGCGCGTTTGTCACAGGGCGACAGTCCCTGTTCCTCTGCCCGGTCCCTGTTCCTCTGCCCAGTCCAATGGAATCGTCAAGCACAGCCTTCCCCATATAAATACATCGGTGCGCGATTACAGAGATGTACAATCATGTTTATTTAAAAATAAATTGTGGTGTTTGACAGCGGATGATGGTAGACATATTTAATGTAAAGTTATCTATCTAAAGTTATCCATCCACAGGCTGATATGTGCATGATAGGTGCAAATTCCCCCCCCCCCCCCCTCCCCCTTGGTGGTATATGACGCTATCTGTATTGCGGCACTTATTATACCAAAACAACTCGCAATCTAATCCGAGCAGTTGTTATTATGTAATATTATCGATGGATGTGCCATTTTTGATGGAGGGCAGTGATCGGGAGACTCATCAAGGACATGTAGTTAATTAATGCAGTGGACAGCGTTCCTGTCACATCGGATTTCGTATATATATATATTACATGTTATAAGGCTGATCTGCGCATGATAGTGCTGCATTTTGACATATTTCATGTTTCCGCCCGTTGATGGTATATGACGCTATAGTCAGTCCCAATGGTCCAAAAGTCAAGCGCTTCGTAACACAGACGGGGTGAATTTTATGAATGAAAGTGAAAGTTCTGTCACAAAACGCCGTTACGTATCCTCACACATTTTTAAGTGGGTATACGGAAATCCTTGGCCTTTCCTAGTGGGTATACGGCATAGTCCTGCATATCACCTAGACTACACCACTGGAGCACAGGTTTCATACAGGTTAGAGCTTATTCTGTCATGGTCTGATAATGAAGCATTGTTCTTTTTTCTTTTATAACTTGTTTGATCGATTGATAACGTTCAAGTTCATTGAAGTTGTGAATGAATCGCGAGCGTCAATGCTTTTCTACGATACTACGTGTAATGTCACTTGGACATAGAATAATAAGACACTTTAGTCTGGGTTCAACAAACGTATAACCAGTTTACTTCGGTTCTCTCGACACCTGTCAGTCACCTACTGGTATATCATGAACTCTCTCTAAGGCGCATGCGCTGTCCTGACTATGAATTAACCAATTCATTACACTACGGATGACGTCGTGAAGGGTTGTCCCATTTCCCCCGGGGAACCACTACGGCTTGTGGCTCCAAAACGAGTGACTCCAAAACGAGTGACTCCAAAACGAGTGACTCCAAAACGAGCCGAAGTGGTAGAAAAGAGAATCGGGATTGGGCCTTACTCTATAACAATCTTTTGGGATCTCAAACCAAACCCCCCCCCAAAAAAGGTGATAAACTGTGTAAATCAAAAAGACATGAATAATTCCTAACACACAGAACATCTGCATATGAGCCAAGAGGCATTTTGTTTCAGTATTCATTGGTGCACCCGATTTCCATTCAGCATACAAGTTTAAATCCAAACAGCATAAAGTACCAGAGATCCCCTAACCAAAAGTCCCAACACAGTATCCAAAGAATAATCCAACTTCAAACCACTGCAGATCAAGTTTAAAACTCTACACAAAAAAACATCCTCAGTGCGGCTGTGGCGCAGGAGGTAGAGCCGGCTTCTAATGATCGCAAGGTTGGCAGATCGGCGGTTTGAAACCCGGCTGGCCACATAATGAGGTGTCCTTTTCCCACTATGCTGTCAATGAAGACTCTCCTCTCTCTCCCTCCCACACTGTCCCACACTGTCTCTCATCTTTTTTTTTTACTATCTGAGGTAAAAACATGGAATTGATAAGCTGGTCTCTCAACGAATGTCGTAAAGCAGAGCGCAGATGGAGAAAAACGACCCACACACATATATGGACTTCCTTCCCAAGGACTCACACACACATATATGGACACACACCCCGCCCCATCTCCCCGCCTTCGCCGCCGCCGCCGCCGCCCCCCCCCCCCCCCCCCCCCCCCCCTGCTTCTATGTCTCGTGTTAAACTGGTTTCCTCTCTGTTCCTCCATTCTATGACGAGAGCAAGATGGCCGCGCCTAAGTTCGGCAGCTTAGTCGCCTTGGCTCTCCCTTCTGTTTGTCATTGTCTAATCATTGATGTTTCAAATGATATGTAAAGCACCCTGTGCATTCGTGCTGAGAAGGGTGCTATATAAATAACGTTTTACTTACTTACTTACTCCTTGGGCAAGATACTTGACCCCAAAATTGCTCCCAATGAGCCCAATTGGCCGCCATTGGTGTGTGAATGTGTGCGTGAATGGGTGAATGAATGAATGAATGAATGAATGGTCTTTATTGTCATTGATATAGTACAGGTACCATACAACGAAATTTGGGAGGGGGGGCTCCCCTGGTGCTAGGAAAAAAAAAAACTAAAAACAAGAAGGGAAAAGAGCTGGTTTACATAAATAAAGGCTATGTACACTATCCACTATACTATACTATACAAATAAAACACTGTGCAGTACTCTATGCTATGCTATACCTATTCTAACATTTCCTATCTCTGAACCGTATGTACCCGAGGGTTGTCATATTGCACATAGTGTTATTGCACATTCATTTAAAGTGTCGCAGTTTGCAGGTTTGAAATGTTCACATTTGTGTTTCAGTATTGCACTTGATTACAATCTAGTAGCTGCCATCAAATTGTCTAGATTGTCCAGGGCCTAGAACCTAGGTCTTTGCTGTGTTCAGGGCCTGAATGGCCCTGGGGTAGAAGCTGAGCTTCAGTCTATTTGTCCTTGCGAACATGGTCCTGAACTGCCTGTCCGAGGGCAGCCGAACAAAGTGTTCGTTCCCAGGGTGGGATGGGTCTCTGGAGATCTTGGAGGCCTTCCTGAGACAGCGTGTGTTGTACAGCTCTTCCAGAGAGGGGAGGGGGACGCCGGTGATCTTCTGGGCCGATCTCACGACTCTCTGTAGCGCTTTCCTCTCTGCGGCTGTGCAGCTGGAGAACCACACGCAGATGCAGTAGGTGAGGATGCTCTCCACTGTGCAGCGGTAGAAGGTCACAAGCAGCTCCTGTCTGATGTGGTATTTCCTGAGGACTCTCAGGAAGTAGAGCCGCTGTTGTGCCTTCTTGAATGAGAGGCCATTGTAAAGCGCTTTGGAATAAGGCGCTATGTAAGTCAGTCCATTTACCATTTGTCTACCTTCAGAATGCACACATATGAACATAAAGACAGCAATCTGTGTATAGATTATAAAATATAGAACGACATTGATCTTAATGACATTTGAAGGAAATCCATGCCTTGTAATCTACGCTGTCTTCTTAGTAGCTTCTCTACCATCCTCAAGGTAGCAACTGAGAAGTAGGCTACTGAAACTTGATTGGCTAAGATCAATCATCCCGACTGAAGTTTCAACCGTTGTCAATGATTACCTTGAAGACAGCTTGACCCTCTCACAGTTTTTTTTTTTTTTTTACATTTTTAAGACAATACCAATGCCAGACTCCAAGGCAACACACAGTTGCTGTACAGTAGAAACGCCCAAACTATTCCACTGAAAAAGGCCGGATACATCCCAACCATGTGAAGAGACAAAGCACAAGGGTTAACCTAGCAGGGTTTAATATAGTCAACCAACCATATCAATGTGCTTCACATATTCACAAATGTCACATCCTCATCTCAGGAGCAGGAGTCTGGAGGAGTCTGATCCTCACACCATCTATGATGACATCACTACACCCAGGACAAGAGGTGGACCACCCAGGGTCATAGCTCTATAGAGAATAAGTTTAGACATTAATCTGTGTTTCCCCAGTCTGACACTGGGTTTTCAGGAAGATTGAGGACACAGAGAGAGAGAGGAGGAGGAGGGGGGGGGGCGGGGGGCTGTGTCAGAGCTGTTTCCAATTTACACTGTAAAAAGTGTATGGAAATAAAATGGGGGAAATATTGCTATTGAAAATTTTACAAATGATTACAACATATTTCTTCTATATTTGTCTGCATACAAAGAAAATATTTAAGAATTATTTTCTCAATATGTAAGAAAATGTGGTCAAATTAGCATCCAATGCTATTGCAATTGTCTTGAAATAGGGCTATATACTCTGGAATGTACATAGAAAAATAGCATGTTGTGCTTAAAATAAGTAATCCTGACTAAGATAAATGTACTTGTACTATGACTAGAAACCAGATTGGATGCTTAAAGAAAGAATGAATCTCAGGAAAGAATGAAAAAACAACAAAGGCCATTGGTACAAACGTAACAGTGCTTTAACCCTTCTTATAATAACACAACAGTTCTGTTCTGACCCAAAATCAAAACAATTGTATGGTGCAACCCTAGTCAGTGATGAACTTGTGTTCCAGTTCAAATGACTCAACGTGTGTTCCCCAGATATGAAACGTGTACTGGCCTTGTGTTGTACTGGATGTTGTCTACATGATTGCCGTGCTGTGTATTAGATTGACAATAAAACAGTGAATTCCATTTGGTCATTATCTGTTCTTAATATGTGAAGAGATGAAAAGGATAAGATGTTTGAAATAAGAAATTCTGACTTTGACAATGCAGTTTTGTACTCAGTGTTGGATCAGATTCCTAATTCTGCTAATTTTTGTTTCAAGCAGTGTGTTACTCACAACCAGTAATAATATCTTGTTAAGATAATTAAGGACAAAGAGGATTGAAACAAGTAAAAGATTGAATTAAAGATATAAAAAAGGAAGATAAAAATTGCCTGGTAAGAAGAAATCTCTTCTTGTGTGTGTGTGTGCGTGTGAGTGTCACAGAGTGTGGTGTGTGTGTCTGCTTTTTGTCACAGTGTACATGAGAGTGCGCGTGCGCGCGGTGGGAGACTCATTTAATCAAGCTCTCCACTCGGCTTCAACCTGCACACACATATACATCATACCTCATGTGGCATGTGCATACTTCATATCGCCCGGGCGGTAGATTTATCATACGAGGTGGGCCCATACCTCATATCACTCACCCCAATCGATGGTGCAGACGCCTGTCCCCTGCACTTCCTCTGGGACCTACTCCATTTAAAGATGGAAGTCAATAGCTTGTCACACTGACACATTGGGGCTTTGAGAGATTACAGAGCCAGGGGGAAGACATTTTCTCTCTGAAATGGCTAGCTGGCTAGCTGAGAGTATGTATGATAAAGGCATGGCAGAGTCATACGCTAGGTACCTCACTATCTCATGAAGTGCTATATATACAGACGAGGACACATTTGTTGGTACCCTTACAGCTCATTGAAACAATGCTTCATTCCTCCGGTGATGAAAGTGATGAAATTAAAAGGAATGTTCTCATGTATACCTGCATGCCTATGTCATAGAGTAAAGCAAAGAAACTGTGAAAAGAGAGACATTATTGCTGAAAGAGATCAATTATATTCTAAAATGGCCTGGACAGATGTGTTGGTACCCTTTAGAAAAGATTATAAATAATTGGATTATAGTGATATAACTGTTCTCTTTAATTGGTATTACATGTCTTCAATCTTATAATCAGTCATCCCGCCTATTTAAATGGAGAAAATGAACTATCAAGGCATTCTAGAGCGAAACGCACGGCCCAGTGTCAAAACGTGACGCTAGAATTATAAGGTTCTATCTCCATTTTTGGTCAAAATGTAGTTTTTTTACATAATCTGATCCATTAGGTCTTTATTAATGCCTGTGTGGTGTTATCTTTAACATTTTGACATTTTTGAGTTAGTAATTAATAAAATACAAAGGTTCCATCTCATAAAACATAATGGAATGTAAAAACGTTGACGCTCAATATCTCTGAACTACCCTAAACGGAGATATAACCTTATAATTCTAAGCTCACGAAAAAGCTCTGTCATTTCCTAGGAGAAGAACAAAATAACAAAACATTGGACTGTTCTGAAGTGACCTTCTATGAGCCCTGATCTGAATCCTACTGAACATCTATGGAAATAGTTGAACCATGCAGACTGGAGAAGCACCCTTCACACCTGAGACAGCTGGAGCAGTTTGCTCAGGAAGAGTGGGCCAAACTACCTGTTCACAGAAGTCTCATTGAGAGCTACAGCAATCGCATCATTGCAGTGATTGCCTCTTAAGGTTGTGCAACAAAATATTAGGTTAAGGGTCCCATCATTGTTGTCCATGACATTTTAATTTGTATTACTATTGAACATATTCTGTTGATTCAAAAATCCAAAACAAAGTCTGATTTCTATTAAATATGGAATAAACAACGATGGATGCCAATTACTTTTGTGAGTTTCAAGTTATTTCTGAGAAAATCGGGGGTTCTTCTTTTTTAGTCGAAGGGTACCAACAGATTTGTCCACATCTGTTTATAGAATTAATAGATTTCATCAAGAGTGGCAGCGTTTTGTGAAATGTTTGTGTCAAGAACACCCAGTCCTGCCTGTGAGTCATGGTTGAGTCAAAGCTGTTTTAATTTTAAAAAAAGCATTGATATTATTTCTCCTTCTCTCTCTCTTTTTTTTCTCTCTCTTATTACTCTGTCTTGCCTGAACATCCTAGAGAATGTGACTTTCTGGCCACTGCAATTCAGGGGGAAAAAAGCAATTCAAGACAACACAACTGTTTAGATATCATGAAGGCTGATATAAAGCAGTGTGGGTTCCCCTTTAAATAGTACAAACCAAGGCCAGGTCTCATAATGTGTCGTAAGGATGGTTACAGTAACGGTCGAGAATAGAGTTTGTTGGCATTGACTACAAGCTGTCTACCGGAAGACTAACCGATATCCAACAACAGCCATAGAGAAATGCTGAGGATCTCCCTCAGTGGAGTCCAGTGGAGGTAGAAATTGGAGAACGGACTCATATCAAACACCTCTTTGATGCCATTCCCTATTCCATACCATGCATTACAATGAGCCTGTCTTCTGATTTCTACCTCTCTGTCTATGCTATAACAGGTTAGATTATTATTATAAGTCCAGTATAGTGGTGCTGAAGGCCATGGTGCTGCTGAGAGAGAGGGAAACCAGGAGAGCTTTATTGATTTGGACGTACCTTAAAGGTTACATCATCTCAGCTCTGCCCTGTGTTCCCTACAGGTCAACACTAACAGATGGGGGAGGAAGGGAGAGAGGGAGAGATGGGGTGAGGGAGAGAGAGAGAGAGAGAGAGAGAGAGAGATGAGGAAGAAAGGGGCGGAAAGGCGGAGGGAGAGTTAGGCAGAGAGAGAGGGGGGGGGGGGGGGGATTTTCAGGAGAGATGCCAGTAAAGCATTGTAGGCAGGAATATTTGAAGGTATCTTTTTAATTTCATGCACGACAGCGCTCACATTTGTTTCCCCTCCTCTGTTCATTGCCCGCTCCCCCCTTTGTTCTCCTAATGTTTATTTCTATCATCCCTCTTTCGTTTCTCCTTCTCGGGGTCCACGTTCAAATGATGATACATCCTCAGCAGCCTGGATGGGACTCGGAGAAGACCAGACTCATTTGAAAACTTCCCCGTTTTCTACAAAACATAAAAAGGGGACATATATATACAGTATATACAGTATACTAACATATATATGTTATATATCAATATATATAAATATAAATATGTTATATATAAATATGTCCCCTTTTTATATATAATATCAACACCCTCCCAACATTTAAACAGGCCCTCAAAACCCACCTCTTCAAGCTCGCCTTCACCAGTTAACCCTCTCCCCCTCCCCTTCCCATGTGTCCCCAGCACTACCTTCATTAGGCCCCTATACTTTCTTCTATTTACCTTTTGTTTCTTTTTATTATTACTACTCAATCTTTTCAGTTTGTAAAGCGTCTTTGAGTGTCTAGAAAAGTGCTATATAAGTCTAATGTATTATTATATATACAGTATATATATATATATATATATACAGTATATATATATATATACTGTATATATTTACATTACAGTAAGGTGATACTGCATATAATATAAAGATGTGTACGTTATTGGTAACATTACTTAATAAATGCTAGTGTCAGTTATACTTCTTGTATGTTTCTTCTCATCTTCTTCAAGATTCTGAATGTCAGTATCAACAGTAGACTGCTGACTAAAAGTGAACTCCAGAAGTAACTCATTTGCAGTGGAGCCGAAATAATGGTACACATCAAATCTTATTCAGCATAAATAGGGAGAATTAAGGGAACATTTTGTCAGGAGATCTGGACAAACCTTGAACTGGAGAACTGCCAACATTTCCCATGAAGTCTTTTTCCAGGGAGTCAGCATGCTTTTGAGAGGCTGAAGTTGAAGTTCAGAGAGAGAGACACAGCGTGTGTACAACTGTGACAGACAGCATTGAACTCTGACCTCTGAGTGACTCAGAGAGGGAAAACACTCCTCGCTCCCAGAGACTGGAGCTGGAGTGGCGTTTGAGGGTCAAATGTCATCCTCCTTGATGAAGAGAAAAGTGGAGGTGACTCCTTCACAAAAAACAGGAAAACCTGAGGTTTCCTGTCTGTCGGTCTCCAGGGGGTAAAGCTTGCTCACCAGAGCCTCATCAGCCAGGGCTTGCTAAGGGCCTTGTTAAGCCTTAATTAGTCCAATATGGCCTCTCTGATTGCTCCTCCCTGGACAGAGAGCATACCCCCCAGGCTCCAATGGCAGCGGCTGTCAAATTCAGCTCTAGGTGCCCCTCAATCTGCCCTTAAAATGTAGCTTAGTGAACCTCCTTTTTGTCTGCCTGTCAAAATAGTGCTGTAGGACCCCCCCTACACTCAGTATGCCTGTCAAATGTTGTTTGGGAACCCCCCTCAGCACTCTGGGAGGAGATTTAGATACAATCTGCTTGTCAAATGAAGTTTCGGTACCTCTTTCTTTTTTGGGGGGGCCTGTCAAATGTGCCGAAAAAATTAGCAAGATTGAAAACAGACAGAGGGCTTTTTTTTTATCAACTCAAATGCAATGATTGACGTGCTATCACTCAGGGGGCATATGGGTGAATATGGGTATATGCCGGCGGTAGCGTAAAAAGGCAGGCTTTAGATTAATAAATGAATGAGAGGTGTGTCGAGGGCTTGACCAATCAAACCACGTCATAGTATGATGACCAAATCATAGTATGATGATCTCAACTGTGTTTTTTTCCCTCAACTTGGATTAACGGCGGGAGATCACAGATTGTCTTCCAGACCATAGGCTATGTTGAACTGTCAGATACTTTAGCTAATACATCAGCACATATAGTAGTTGTGATGACAATGACATCATTAGGTACATTATCTAGACTTGATACACATCCTATACTAGACCACGTATCTCAATAGGCTTGCATTTGCAAAAACCTAATGGATATTGTCCTGCAAGATTAAACCAATAATGTTGAACCAATAATTTGTGAAGCTTTCCGACTACAAACTTTCACTTTGGCGCTTGTTAAGGACACACCTCAAATAACACCAACCCTCTCACCTCAGTGCAAGCGAGCTGATGTGAGACTGGTGATTTGCCAATGTCGGTGTTATGATTTGAAAGTACTACAGTGCCGACTTTTACAACGTTTTACGATAGCGCAGGTGAATCTTGATCTTCAGTTCCTTTCACAAATGTTATATTGGGTGTACAGTCAGTCTGGTGATTGACAAGGCCAGTCCAACACCTTTATTTTATTCCTCTTGAACCGATTGAGAGTCTCCTTTGCAGTGTTTTTTGGGGATCGTTGTCCTGCTGGAAGATCCCCCCGAGCTGCGTCTCTCGCCTATTGTTTTCTTTGTGACAACTGTACCTGCTGCTTCCAGGTCTTCCTGGAGCTCTGCTCAAGTGGTTCTTGGCTCTTGGGCTTGACTCTTCTGACTAACTCTCTGACTGCCCGGTCAGAAATCTTGCAAGGGGCTCCTGTGCGTGGCCGGTTGATAGTCGAGTGATGTTCCTTCCACTTGCAGATCATTTCCCCAATGATGCTACCGTACATCTCACGTCGTCTATCTGTACAGTATAGTACAGTGGATAGTGTACATAGCCTTTATTTATGTAAACCAGCTCCTTCCCTTCTTGTGATTTTTTTTTAAAGTTTTTTTTTTTCCCCCTTTCCTAACACCAGGGGAGCCACCCCTCCTAAATTTCGTTGTTTGGTACCTGTACTGTAGCAATGACAATAAAGTCCATTCATTCATTCATTCATTCATTCATTCATTCATTCATTCATTCATTCATTCATGCCTTACTGTACCTATCACTATCATTGTCATGGTTCTTTATATCATGTACTATACCTATATGCACTTCTGGTTAGATGCTAAACTGCATTTCGTTGTCTAGTACTTGTACTCTGCAATGACAATAAAGTTGAATCTAATCTAATCTTCGGAACATTTAGGAGTTGAGAACTCCATCGGCATCACTATGCTGCTCAACAATCTTGTTGTGAAGGTCTTGGGAGAGCTCTTTGCCTCTACCCATCATGAGATGTTTCTTTCAGAAAAGCTTGTTGACTTATTTGTTTACTTGCATTTAGAGGTGGGAAACACTTTTTCAAAGAGTGGAAGTACTTACGCACCAACATGCACCAACCCAGCTGATTCTAATTAGCGCAGGTAGGAGAACTCATTAGTGGCATAAGCTTGTTTAGTGCTTCTTCTTATTGTGTTGAAAACTTTTTTCTGTGTAATTCCTCTCTATTCCAGATAGCTTTCCTCAATGATTGGAATGTTATAATGTATTTAGCTGTGTAGTTTCACAGAGTTTACACCCATGTCTGGTCTAAATGTCATGTGAAGAGCTGCAATGGAAATATGTTTATTTATTTTTATTTTTAATTGATGTGTTGAACTTATACATTCCCCCAATGTATAACACCGGGCCTCAAAAACTGTTATAAAGTGACAATTCACTTGACTTGCATAGCCTACAGACTGGCCCAACGAGAATTGTTGTGTTAAAAAACACTATTGCTTTTTATGATAAAAATTACTGCACAAAAAACAAATGCCAAAGTTGCTCATACGTATCATTTGGGTTTGGTTTGGAGTTTTGGTCTTGCCCTCCCGTTGGGTGACCTGTCTTAGTAAACAGTGTTTGGTCTCTAGTGGAAATAAGCTCCCACATACAGTAGGTGCCAGGATGGCTGCAAGAAAGTTAGATCTTTACCTTTTCTTTTTACTGTTTTCCCCTGCTTTTATATTCATTCTATGCATGTATATGTTTTTATATATGTTTTTATATTCACTTTATGTTCTTATTCCTTTTGTAAAGCACTTTGAGCTGCATTTCTTGTATGAAAGGTGCTATATAAATAAAGCTTTACTTCCTTACTTCCTTACCGAGGCTTTGTCTAGATATGTCTCTCTCTGAGAAGGTCACAACTAGGTCATGTCCCAGTGGCTCCATCATATACCTCCTATTTGTTGTTGTTAGTAGGTAATCATCACACATTAAAGCCCCTCCCAGAGACGCGGCTCGGGGGGTAATTGCGTGTGAGTCCTTGGAACGCTCGAATTCCCTTAATTATTAATTATTATTATTGTCAATTATGGATTACTATCTCCCCATTCGCGTTAGCGAGCGCCTGGGCTCCGCCTCACTGGAGTGAACTACGGAGGAGAAGATATGAGAGAGGAAAAGAAATTCCTGCTGCCTGCTGTCTCTATCTAATCACTGCTATTACTCCCATTACTGCCTCCACAACATTAACACAGGCATGCCGGCAAATTATTTACAAATGACTCATGTGATTTTTAATTTAGATGTGGCGAGATGGGAGACGGAATTAAGGATTCACTTTTTTTCCCCCACATTCTTTAGACTTCGACATTCAGACTAATCGCCCGGGTCAATTGTCATGCAAGATAGACTGTCTAACCATGTAAAAAAAAAAAAAAGATTATTAAATCATTATAAACCATTGGATATTCACTTGTATCATCTATTTTACAAATGGAGGGATGCAAGTTTCATGTTAATTGAAAAATGGTTCATGGAAGAAATACAGAAAGAAAATATTCTTCTCAGTTTGTGTGTCAATGCAGTCTGACATTGTGAATGGACATGTTGCTGTTTTTGCAATTATTTTATATTGCGATTAAAGCTATGGACTCCATAATTTGATCGGCTCATGTTTAATTAGTTTTGGGTATAAATCCTTGCCATTCCAAGTTTAACTAAGAACAGTGAGCCCAGAGTGAACATCATTTGAATTAGCTGGAGCCAACAGGGTTGAGAAAGGAGGAAGGAGAAAGGAGGAACATAATAGAAAGATAAAGAAACTGATTAAAATAACTTTCACAGCTTAAATGTAAGAGTCAAGGTACAAGGTTTTTCTCTATGGTTTCAAGAAAATGCCTCAAGTGTATTCCTAGCTAATACTTGGACATGTTCAAAGCATTTTTAGACCGGAAAAGATGTCCTATTACAGTAGGCAGAAAGAAATGATAGGCTTCTCCAGTTCACACACATTTTAATAGACAAACGATGTTTATAGATGCTGAGATCAAGCAGCAATCAGAACACCCATTCTACAATTATCAATAATTAAGCAAAGCTTGCTACATTTCTCCGTCTTGTTGCTAGGGGAGTTGTGTTGCTTTACACAGTGTCTCACTAACCCATGATGCTGCTAGGGTTCTTGATAGGTTCTAACTGCATGTTCTAGCATGTGTTTTGAAGGGGGTGGTTGGTCTGACACTCGTTAAGTGTGAAGTGTCTTCAAGTCTATCAGTTAAATCATAGAAAACATGTTCACATATTTGAGTAAGTCATTACATCTTGATGTCTGCCAACTTGATTTCACTCTGCCATCTCTGTCTCCTCTACAGTTGGTAACAGTATTAGGCTTCATGGGCTGTGTTGGCCTGAGCTGTTAGTCCAGCTGGCATGTGGCTCTTTACTGTATTGCGTTTGGCTGTGCAGTGCAGGCAGAGTTTTCCGGGGCTTGCGTCCGGATGATCTCAAATTAATCCCATCAGTGTATCCCCCCCGTCTCTTCAGAGAGCTGGAGGATGGATGGATGGATGGATGGATGGATGGGGATAGAGCTGGCGGGCACAAGCAGGCTGAAAGGACGACATGACACAGGAGGGACCTCTCCGTTTCTCTCCTCCATCTTCCCATCCTCCCTCTCTCTTTCTTGTTTCTTCATTTTGGCCTCCCCTCCCGCTCTTTTCGCTCTCTCTCTCCCTACCTCTCTCTGTGGTAGCAGTGTGGGTTGTCTGTCTGTCTGTCTGTCTGTCTGTGTCAGTCCTTCGGGGGAAGAAATCTGGTTATCTGCTCCTCTTGGCCAGACCGAATCCTCCTGTCTACACCAGTGGTCCTCCACTGAACACCTCTGTGGGGTTTAACATGACTGTCCCCATGGCCATAGCCTATGGCTCTGTGTGAAGCACCTTGGGTCACATTTTGTGAGAACTGCGCTATAGTCAATAACATTCGATTTGATTTGATTGTATGGCCAAGCAACCGTCTGTGTGAAACAATGAAAGAGAAAGGGTCATTTCAGAGTAGACAAATAGGAGAGGAGAAGAGACAGTTGAGGTACCTAGACCATCTCTCTTTCTCTCTCACTCTCACTCCCTCCCTCCCTCCCTCCCTCTCTCCCTCCCTCCCTCCCTCCCTCCCTCCCTCCCTCCCTCCCTCCCTCCCTCCCTCCCTCCCTCCCTCTCCCTCTATGTCACTCTAGATTTATTAGGAAATTGCAGGTACCACTCAATGGAGCTGAAATTACTAGAAGAAGAGGGAGGGAGGGAGAGATGCAGGGAGGGAGGGAGGGAGGGAGGGAGGGAGAGATGCAGGGAGGGAGGGAGGGAGGGAAGCAGGGAGCAGTAAAAGCTGGTTTAACTAAGCTAAGGAGATCACGGAGAACCTGGGCACTGTTTCTCAGCTAATGGCTTTGTTGGCTAGTTGCTACAGGCAACATGCTCTCTCTTTGCACACACACACACACACACACACACACACACACACACACACACACAAACACACACACACACACAATCACAAACACAAACACACACACTACAACACTTAAGACAGCTAGTTTGAAAGGGGCTTAGGCATTTAAGACCTGATCTCCTGAGTACAACCACTATTATCCCAGAGATCTTCAATTGTGTGTGTGTGTGTGTGTGTGTGTGTGTGTGTGTAACGCCATACTACACTACCCCCCCCCCCCACACACACACACACACACACGCACACACACACACACACACACACACACACACGCACGCACACACACACACACACACACACACACACACACACACACACACACACACACACACACACACACACACACACACACACACCGAGCCTCAACTCACTCTCTCTCTCCATTCAATAGGTTTACAATAGACTCACATAAAAGCCCAAGCACATCTGTTGTTGTAGGTACAATTATTCTGAGCAGGAGCGGGCTGGGTTAAACACAGGGAGAGAATCCTGTTGATGCGGTCCTGATTGACGTGGATATATTTAATCACCAGGTGGAGGAGACCACCCCAAGCTTCCTCTCACCAACACATCGTTAATGCCGTTGCCATGGAGACGGCCGTAGGCTTGGAAAAATGTGGAAATACCCAATACAAATCGACATAAACAAAGTTTCAGGTTTCGTCAATAAATTAGTTTCCTTTTTAATAAAACATTTTTTTCTCGAAATTAGACATTGATGAGGGCCATTGGATTTGAGTGGGATACTTTCCGCTGTTCCGTGGTCTTGAATGTTGAGTCGAGATGAAGAGAAGCATTGTGAATCATTCATTCAACAAGCATTTAGGCCTACTCCTTCGCCCACTAACATGGGTGGTGGGATGTGCTGTATACCGACCAGAGAAAACGCCACACACAGACTTTTACTGCCATCTACTGGCCATACAAGGGAAATAAACATCTTTGCCCCTCACCCACTCACTGTTGCAGTAGAGCAGATTTATTCACCAAGAACCGCTACTTGCCTTTACTTTACTAGTCTGACCGTGTGTGCGTGTGTATGTGTGTGTGTGTGTGTGTGTGTGTGTGTGTGTGTGTGTGTGTGTGCGTGCGTGCGCGTGTGTTCGTATGTGCATGTGTGTGCGTGTGCATGAGAGATAGATAGATGGAGAGAGAGAGAGAGAGACCAAACTGCCCACAACAACATGTGACAAGCTAAGAGCTGTATTTTGGACTTCCATAGCTTCATTTCGCACACAAATAGGGTGAAGGTGGCTTGAACTCGGAGTGCTATCATCAGTGAGTGTGAAAGCAGCTTCTCACTGAGTGTTTGTAAAAGCAGGCCTCTCACAGCCTATAAAAGTGATGGCCCAGCAATTACACACACCTCCCTGTCACTCAGCCAACCAACACTCCCACCCACACGCACACACACACACACACACACACACACACACACACACACACGCATACACGCCAGCAGGCATGCACACACACACACACTAACACAACCTGCCTCTCTCTCACAAACTGATGGACCCTCAATAAGGTCTGTTATACTGTATAATGATATACAATATAAACTCTGGAAAAAAAGTTTGGAAAGTTTGTGTTTGGTCGATTATTTCTCTGTTGTTCCAATGCTAATTGACATGATATTTGATATCGTTGGAAAGCCTGTTCATTTGTATTTACAATGATGTCCAACTTGTAAGGATCGTGCATGTGTGGGATAAGCAGCGCAGCTGATTATGTGGGTAGCGCCCAAGTAAAATTTGCAGAAATTCTCTGCCAATGCTAAACAGTGTATTCTCCTGCTGGTATTGACTATTGTTCCTTCAGTAACAAGGAACAAAAATGTACATTTTATACTTTATTCATTTAATGAATACCGTCACCTTTACCATCAGGAGCCTCAGTAGAGGGTAGGAGATCCATACGCAGACCCAACAGCCTGGCTCCTCCTCCTCACGCTGCTCACCAACCTGGTCACACGCTGCTGTGGGATGGCGTTCCCTTCCTCAACCAGGAGTCTTTGCAGGTCAGCCAGCGTGGGTGTGTTGGTCACTCGCCCAAACTGATCCCACAAGTGTTCAATTGAGTTGAGGTCTGGACTCTTGGCAGGCCATTCCATTCTCTCTACTCCCGCCCAGGGCGCCCTAAACCAGTGTAGTTTGGTGCGTGTTTAAATAAATTGACTATGGTTTGAATTAATTTAACACTAGAACAGCCGTGCCTTTTTTACCTACTATAAGAGCCAAATGACCATAGTCTTTCCAACGGAAAGCTGCAACTTACACACAAAGACCACTGGTTGGCTGGCTTGTAAATTAGCCTGGCTAAAAAAAAAACTGCAAAAATAGCTTTAT